>NW_010921708.1:72685-88614 GCF_000633955.1 Camelina sativa
ATTCATCTAGGCATCAAAAGTGTTGTTGAATTACTTGAAAAGAACATAGGTGAGCAAGGTGATCCTTAGCCAACGACAGTTGAAGTTGGGGCACCTTGTGAACATAATCGGACTAGAACTTAATGCTTGCTAGGTTTGTTTAGATCCAAACGACGGTTTAGGGTTCATTCGATTCCTTGCTTAGATAACTAATACTGCGACAGTAGGTTAGTTTCACACTTGAGATTCGAGTTCAAGAACGGTTCCTAAAGCTATCCCAATCCATCACCCAATTTCGTGATCATAACCCTTGATTGATTCCCTACGCCCAATACTTTCTCTTAAATTTACAAACTCTTATTTATTTTCTGTTTTAATTCTGTTACTTGCAAAACAAACTTCCTCTTTGCTTTAGCTATACTCGGTCTATATAATTTCGTAGTGTATCGTTTGGTCTCTGTGGATTCGACCCTGAAGTACTACGACGACACCACTTGATCGTGGTTGAGTGTGCTTTGGGTTATTGATTTAACTCTAGATCAATTTGGCGCCGTTGCCGGGGACCAAAACGATTGCCTTTGACATTTTAGAATTGAGTATAGTCTAAGATTTATTTTTGTTTTTACTAATTATTTTTATTTTCTCCTTTTGTAGATTAAAAAAAAAATGAAAACTGTTTTTGGGGCCATGGATTACGATGACTGGTCACAGGAAGAGGAGACCACATTTGATGAAAACATTCTAGATGAGCCTTATCTGGAGCCATCGTTCGATGAGAGTATTCTTACACCGGATCAAAAAGTTAAGTTGGATGAGCTTTACATGGAGCATCCAACAACGACAAGGAGGAACTTAGCAGCAATGATCCGGTTGAATCTCATCTCACATCGAGCAGTACTTGAAGGGAGGGAGCCCACTTTCACAGAGATTAGGGAAGCCCATGCTTGCGAAAAGGTAATATATTGGGTTCCACCAAGCCAAATAGAAGGTACATGCATTTCCACCTTTGAAATTCATGATTTTGAGGATATTCACATGCCATGCATTGAAGATGTGACTTCTAGTTTGGATACTCCATTGCTCATTGATGAATGCTATGATTTGATATGTGAGTCTCAACGTCTAGACATCTTAAGAGCAGAAAAACTTGCTAGGGATTATCATGAAATATGTTTTGATTTTGAGTATCATTGTGCTTTGAATGTTCATGATCTCGAGTTTGAGTTTTCAATGCCTGATGTATCTAGCTCTCTTCTTGAAGAATCTTACCTAGGGTGTGTTCTTGATATTGATACAATTTTGCATGAAACAAAGGACCCTGAGGTGGATTATATGAATGAGGATATTGTGTTCTATGAAATTAATGGGGATGAAGTTAATTATTTTGTGAAAACCTCGTTTGAACCTGAAATTGACTTTATTTTTCCATTAAATGCATTTAACCCTCATGAGCATCCAACCATCAAGGAATATTTCAAAGTATATGCTACATTTGTAGTAAACTTCCTAGATGTGAATTTTATTGTTTTGCCATGGATAATTGTGTGTTACTTGACACATATTGTTTATTGCATTAACAAGAGAAGGACTAAAGGTCCATTGGCTCAGCCTTTTGATACACATGATTAACATTTTGTGTTGAGTGGTCAAGCTATAGACCTTAAACAAGCGCTTATGGGAGGCAACCCATGGGGTTTGTGCTGGCTTACCCTTTTATTTTTATTTATCTTAGGATTTTGGTTTTGTTTTTAGGATTTATTACGGTGAAATCACGTCTGCTGTTAAGTGTTTTCAGGAACAGGTTCCAAACGCAGAAGATGCGAATATTTTTGTTCCAGGCGCTTCGGATCGATCGATCTTCCTTAAAGATCGACCGATCCCGGTGGTTTTCTGCGGGTGTCTCTAAGTTCAATAATGTTGCAGATCGGTCGATACCACCCTGAGACCGGTCAGTCCCCACCCTTGCCAACACCACTCCACCACCAGATGCGAGATCACCGGTTTTTGTTTCTTTTCCTTTCTTTTTCTTTTTCATTTTTCTTATTTTCTTTGTCGGATTCATTCTTTTCTTGGCTTTGCTTTCACACCGGGACGGTGTGAAGTAAGTCCGGGGGAGGGCTGTCTCCAAGTTACTAATGTCGTTTTCTGTGGTTGTTTCTTTTGATTTTTTTTTTGTTTGAGTCAGTTTGTCGTGTCTAAAAAAAACGAAAAAAATTGGGAAACTATGATCATTTCTATGAATCTTTTGCTTTGAACTAACACTCTTATGATTAATTTTGTACCTCTTATTTGGAATGAAGCTTGGAATGAACATGAGCAGTCTCAACACGCCCCAAAAGACACTCGCCAAGGAGAACACTAAGTTGAACCAGAAGTTGTCTCTAGCTTTAACAGGACTTAACCGGATTTAATTTCTTACCTTGGGGCTTGGCATACATCAGACAAGACTCCTCCCTTCAAGCCTTACAAGACATGCATCTCCTCACAAAGTATGCTTCCCCTCTCTCTTCCCTTCAGTACTCAGTAAAAAAAAGAGGATATAGGTAATAAAAGAAGTGAACCGAGGGTTGTGCGTAAACCCGTGCATCTTTCGGAACTCATGGAAACCTGTCCACAAGAAAAGAGCAAAGGATTGATAAAAAAAATAAAATGATACCCTAGAAAATTAGGGAGAAATCAATCCTTTGGAAGTGAGAAAAGAGAGAGGAAAGGGAGCATAAGAGGAGGTCTTGGGCGATAAGAGGTTGAAGGAGTCAACAGTTCAATGATCGATACTCCCATGGTAAGACCACACCTTTTTACTAATCTGATGTAGAGAGACAACGATGGGGAGACTGAAAGTTCTCTAAGGCCGTGGAGTTCAGAGTAGGGAGTGTTGATCCTAATCATGGGCAGAGTACAGAAAGTAGTTCTCGATTTGATGTGATGAATAGTGTGAAGAAGAGATCCCTAAGAAAATGTGAGTTTCCACTTTCAAACCTTTTCTCTGTTCTTGAGTTTTTGTCTGTTCTTGCTTGAGGACAAGCAAAGATTCAAGTCCGGGGGAATTGATGTGTCTGCATTTTATAGGGTTTTAACCATAGTTTTTAGGATTGTTTTGAGTCTTTTCCTAGGTCCAAGTGTGCTTTTAGAGTCCTTTTAGTCTTTTGTGAGTCTTTACAGGTCCTAGGTGACTTTGGAAGGAATCTGAGCGTTTTGGGGATGAAAACATGCATCTGGAGCCAATTGGTTGAAGACTGATCGAGCTAGAAGGCAGATGGAATGAGAGCAGAAATACGTTCCGGATCGACTGATCCTTTCGAGATCGACCAATCCAGTCCCCGACGCAAGTTTTCCTTTTTTGTTTTAAACCGACTTTTAGGGTTTTATTTTGATATTTAAGTTAGAGGCACGGCCTCCAGAGACATAAGCTTTATTTTTCTGAGACTATTTTGTATTGAGAGCAAAGGGAGAAGATCTCTAATCCTTCTTGACACTTTGGAGAAGATTTCTAAACCCTATTTTCTATTCTTTTGCAATTCAATTATGTTTTCTTCATTATTGATTTGCTGTTTCTGCTTCTCCATGTCTGAGTAGTTTCACTGTTGGGTTTAGGGTTTCAGAAGGGTTTTTATGATTTATTGATGCTAGATTTGTTAGATTAGGGATTGATCTTATTGTTCTTCATCTATAGTTGTTCTTAATGCTTAAGCTAGATTGATCACCTAGATTAAGATCTTAGGTTTAATTCATCGGGGCACCAAAAGTGTTGTTGAGTTGCTTGAAAAGAACATAGGTGAGCAAGGTGATCCTTAGCCAACGACAGTTGAAGTTGAGGCACCTTGTGAACATAATCAAACTTGAACTTATTGCTTGCTAGGATTGTTTAGATTCAAACGACGGTTTAGAGTTTTATCAATTCCTTGCATAGATAGCTAATGCTGCGACAGTAGGTTAGTTTTACATTCGAGATTTGAGTTCAAGAACGGTGTTTAATGCTATCCCAATTTATCATCTAATTTCGTGGTCATGTCCCCTAACTGATTCCCTGCGCCCAATATTTCCTTTTTGATTTAGAAACAACTTATTTACTTTTCCGTTTCTAGATAGTTACTTGATTCAAAAACTTTTCCATTGTCTTAGCTATATTTGATCTTGATAATTTCTTAGTGCAATTGTTTGGTCTCTGTGGATTCGATCCTGAAGTGTTACAAAGATACCACTAGATCGTGGTGGAGTACACATTAGGTTTTAATTGACCTGTTGATCAAATACATTAAGAAATATAACATTAGTTACTATCAAAAGATTTTATGACGTTGGAAAAGGGCTTTTAGTTTTATTGATTGCCGGAGCATGCCACTTTGAGAGAGCTAAAAGACGTAAACATGTTCTCTCCACACATGAATAAGGCAGAGCCAAGGTTCTCTTCCTGGTGGAAGAGGTTGGACGCCTGCAAGGTTATCTCCCCAAGGGAGGAAGGCGGAGCCACGGTTCCCTTCATGGTGGAGGAGGTTGGACACAAGGTTCTTTCCATGAGGGAGGAAGGCGGAGCCGAGGTTCTCTCTATGGATGGTCATACACTATTGTGTGATACATCATTGATTAGTATACTATGTAATATACTTTTTATTTGAGAAGTTTCTTGAACCGATAATTTTAGTGATTAAAGAAACTATGCAAAAGTGAAAATAAATAGACGTATAATAGTCGGCTTAATGTGTTTATATAGATATTTTCCTATGTGGTGGTAAAGAATATATTTGTAACATATAATATACTTAGATGTAAAAAAATACACATAATGGTTGGATAAAATTGGCTAATCATACACAAGCTTACAACAAACATAGATAGATAGATTAGAAAACTATAAACTGTTTTAGATAGATCCATAGGAGCTCGGAGACAGAGGCTATGTACATCATGATGTGTCAAAGACACTTTCATGAATATATTGGGAAATTTAACATTAGTTACTATCAAAAGATTTTGTGACATTGGAAAAAGGATTTTAGTTTCATTAGTTGCCGGAGCATGCCACATTGAGATAGCTAAAAGACGTAAACATGTTCTCTCCACACATGAGGAGGGAAACGCCAAGATTCTCTTGATGGTGGAGGAGGTCGGACGCATGTAAGGCTATCTTCCCAAAAGAGGAAGGCGGAGCCAAGGTTCTCTTCATGGTGGAGGAGGTTGGATACATGATTCTCTCCATAAGGGAAGAAGGCGGAGCCGAGGTTCTCTCCATGGTTGGTCATACACTATTGTGATGATACATCATTGATTAGTATATTATGTAATATATTCTTTATTTGAAAAGTTTCTTGAACCAATAATTTTAGTTATTAAAAAACTATGCAAAAGTTAAAATAAAGAGATATATAATAGTTGACGTAATGTGTTTATATAGATATTTTCCTAGGTAGTGATAAAGAATATATATGTAACATACAATATATTTAGGTGTAAAAAAATATACTTTTTAATGGTAACAGAAATCAAAAATTTTTAAATGGATATAAATCAGTGTATTATAGTAAAAAAATATTTTTTATAAATAACGTACAACAAATTTTAATATATTTTTGTTAAATTTAATCTTATTTACAAAAGTTTAAAACCGGCACATCGAGTGAGTCTTTATAATATAAGTTATACATTAGTGAATTGTGAGATTTTGTTGGCCTGTGATGTGATGTTACATATCGTGCTAGTTTATGATTGGGCCCACGAAATTATGTTCCAGAAGTGCTAAGCCCACTTTTCTTGAACATCCAAATTCGCACCTTTCATGTTATGCTTCGCATATCCACCAATTTGTTTTTCTCATTTCATCATCCTCTTTCCTACAATATAATTACCTAATACTCTTTTATATATATTGTCTATTTTCAAAAATATCACTTTTCTATATATAAAATGACAAAATTTTAAGACCTAAACTCTAAATACTAAATTCTATCATCTGAAAATTATACCCTAAATGTAAAATAGAGACCCAAACCTAATCAAAAAATTGTAAAAATTAATTTTTAACATATTGTAATTGTATAAATTTTTTTTAACATATTGTAATTGTGTAAAGAAAACAAAAATGAAAATGTTCAAAAAATAATATTTTTGAAAAAAAGTATCTTAAAGGGATATTTCTAACAAAATCTCTAATTAAAAACATTCAATAAGTTCAAACCAATGCCATTGTAGGTAAAAAGCTCATTTCTGCGATTGCCACAACCGATGATATATATATAGTATTATTATGCAAAATATGGTTCTTCTAATATCGAGCATTGCCCTCGGACCATAAGTAATTCATCATCCTTTGGTGAAGGAGGCAGATGAACATAGAATTTTGGTAAAGTCGAAAAAATATAACATTACTAGATTTTAACCCGCGGTACACCGCGAGACAATATTTTTACAACAATTTTTTTTTTTTTTAAAAAATTGTATTGGTTTGTTAATTTTATTTAGTGTTTAAGATTGTATAATTGTATTTTAGTTGTTAATTATAAAATTTGATCAATTGTATACCGCAGACACGCGACAATTATTTAGTTTTATTTATACTAATGTTAACGTTTGTACCGTATCACATTTCTTATGGTTATAAAAATAGAAATGTTTACTGCTTTTTAGATTTAACCCGTGAAAGAATGATTCTTACATTATTAAATTTTTAAATTTTTAGTGTTTTTAAATTTAATCCATAAGTTTAAAGTTATTAGGATTTAATCCGTGAAAGAGTTATATCCATAAAAATTATTATGCAGTATACCGCATAGTAATTTATATTATAAATGCTCCAATTTATTAGATTTAAACCGTGAAACAATTATTTTTGCATTTTTAATCATCATATTAATAAGCATTAAAGTTTTAATTGTTCATATGAAAAAATATAGTTATTACTGAATATTAGAGTTTTTAAAAGAAGAAAATATTGTATAGATATTTTTGGCATATGTTATTAAGTGTAATAAATTTCTTAATATAAAAATTATTTTAGGAAATTATAAACCAAATTTGTAGAGACATTTTAGGAATCTAATTGATTCTGTTTGTATGTGCAATTTTTTAAGGATTAACTTTGTAAGTAAGTATAACTTAATGGATACCAAATGTATTAAAATTTATAATGTGAGAAATCTGAGGAATCAACTCCTAAGTACCTCAAATCAAGTAATATAGATGACTAAATCTATATTCTACAATCAAAATATGTAAAGCAAAAATTTCTATAGAAAGTCTATACAAACAAAATCTCTAAAGATAGTTTTGGTGGTTTTATGGGATTAAAACTTTAATGGGTATAGCTGTTTTTGGAAAAATCGGAATGTATAGATATTGTTAAGATTTTATGGCAATAAATGTAACAAATGTTGGTTGATTTAAGAAAGTTTAATATTTAAGTTTTTTTGCAATATTATTTATGGAATTTTTTTAGGGGTTAATGTTGTAAATAAAAATTTTAATAAACAAAACTTAAAAGGCATAACACAAAATGTTACTTAAAAAATGTTAATATAGATTTCAAAATTCAAATAAATCGTGACCAAACAACGCTGTTGAATGGACGTAGTAGAAATGACTCTGCGTTTTAGTATATGCGACGGTAATTAGGTATCCGAAGTAGATGGATTTGATATGTAATTTATACTTAGTCAATAGTGTAAAGCATTTTTTAAGTTATACCGCATTCTTGATTTATCCATAATGACACGAAAGTTAAGGTTCCAATTAACACAAAATTTTGCGAAATATCAATATGTGAAGCTTTAGATCTTATTTATCTAGTTTTTAATGCAAAACTAGCATACTTTATTTGATCGATAGAAAATTTGTCGGTTATAAAGTGGAGGTTGAGATCTTAGGCCAGATAGGGACAGTATTTGATATGCTCTAAGATCTTTTCATTATTTTAATTTCTTTTCGAAGCAGATTTTTGTGGCTCTTGAAATTAGAAAACCTTTGACGATCACCAAATTCCATNTTTTTTTTTTTTTTTTTTTTTTTTTTTGTGTGTGGCATAAATGTATTTAATTAAGATCAACAAAAGCCTTTTCGTTTGTCTTTGTCGCTTTTAAGTGTTTCATAATATTAATATACTTGATTATGATCTACCGTATACCGCAGAAAGTTTTTTATATCTTTTTTTGTTAATGTACTATTTAAATACTAATTTTGTTAATTTTAGTGATTTAATATATAATTTACGGTATACCCCACAACATTTTTTGTTTAATATATAATCTTAGTTAAATCAGTTTGATTCGATGTTGTTAAAATAGTAAAATAAGAATTTAACGCGTATTGAAGTATCATATCAGTGATATTTTATTTTTTTAATATTATTTATTCAATCATGTCGTGTCTTAAAACCCGTCATGTAATATAACTCGTTTATATTATTTTGAAAATTTAATATATTTAAATATTCATAATTTTAAACTTTTTATTAAGTTTAGATATATCAGTTAGAAATTATAAACTTCGAATTTTTTTATAATTTACTATATATGGTAAATTTACTATCTATGTATATTAGACACACACTTTTTATATTAATTGAGTAATATCTGTTTGTTTGAAAAAATTCAAATCACAATATATGCAGAAAAAGATTTATTATTAACTTTATGTATTATATGATGATTCACTACATTTAACTTTAATAGAAGAATAAAAAAAAAAATTAGTCTAGAAAAAATTGTAGAACATTATATATATATATATATATATATATGTGTATATTTAAAATATTTTAGGTTATAAGGATAGTAGAAAAAGTTAACTAAACTTGTTTGGATATGAATATAAGCATTTAATGACATTCAATAGTAAATGTTTCCAAAAACATATTTTGAGCAAAAAATGCTACAATTATACTAGTATAGATATGTTACTGAAAAACTCTCTAATTACATATTTTACAAAATTAGAGAAATATATTTTTTTTTTGTCAACCATTGGGCCACAACTGGCCGGTCCATTAGCCAAATTCCTACATTCGTAGGAGCCGGGACATGATCCCGGGTGTGATGGTGCCTCTACAAATGGACTTACCTCTTGCCACTGCACTAAGGTCACTTCACATTAGAGAAATATTTATTGTAGAGGAATTTCAAAAATTTGGTGTGGACGGTTGATTATGAGCCAGTCGTGTATATAGAAAAAATGGTAGATTTAATTACTGAAAAAATAATACAACATTTTTTTAGGAAGTTTCTTTAGTCAAGTGGTTACAGCACCACCTCTGCGGCCGATCCCACCAGAGTTCGACTTCACTAAGTCGCGTTATCCCGCCTAATAGGGCTTGGCTATGAATCGGGCCTTGTCGATTCAATGATGAAAAAAAAAGAATAATAATAATACAACTTTTAAAAATGGATTATTTCTATATTACCTATGTTTATCGTATTAATTTTTAATATAAAACAAAAAATTATGGTAAATTTTTTTGTTTTGTAATGTTTAATGGATATCTATATATATAAAGTTAATTTTTCTCTCTTTTCCTACCTCCACATCAGCATCCACCTAAACAATGCTATATATTTTTTTGCATTAAAAATTATTATGTTAAATATTTATTCATTGCATATTTATTACTTATAATTAATAAAAGTAAAAATAAATAAAAACGAATTAATTAAAATAGTAAAAATAATAATATAAATTTATTTTAGTAAAGAATTAAAATTATAACTATAAAAAATGAATTAAGCAACATAAAATGGAAATTTTAAAATAGTATAAACAATACTATGAATTTGTTTTAGTAATAATGTTAATATTCAAATTTTAACTAAAAAATGATCATATTCCAAAATTTAGAATGGGTTAATGAGTTTTAGAATGAAGAAAGATTTTAATGCATGGTGGAGTAAAAAAAATACAATTTATGTAATTGTATTTATAAAATTCTAAACATAATAATAAAATTAATTTGAAATATTAGTTTCTAAGAAACATATATTACAAAGATTTATTATTAAATTTTACTTAAAGAAAAATAAAAAATTAATTGCTCTACTTGACTTAAAAGTTTTGATCAAAAATGAAGACATTGTAAGGATTACACTTTTTCTGGAAAAACTATGAAAAGACTATTAAAAAAATAATTTATCAAAAAAAGTCACAAAATATAGAAAAGTGATATGTAAGCCGTTACAAAAAGTGACATGTGATTTGTGTAGCATATCTGCTGTAATTCTATAAAATGATAAAAAAAGTAAAATATAAAGCAAGCTTGAGATTTCAGTAATTTTAATGCTTTTAACCCAAAACATTGGCGGAAACAACATATTTAAGTGCTCTATATTTTTTCATAAGACGAAGATGAGGTTGCATCACAAAATTAACATATGAGGTTTTAGAAAAATATGTAACTTAGATTAGTGAACGGATATTCATTGTCGGGTTCAGCCGTTTCACCATCTAAGCATTCTTGACTTGGTCGGAAATTTTATTATGGCAGATGATGCACTTGGACAACCCTATTGTAGCGACATAGCACTAAAAATGTTTATAAAACTTTGTACATTTGTATTTAATGTGGGATATAGATATGTTTAAACGATCTCTATAATTAGGCGAATGATCGTCATTTGACGTTAGAACTTTTAAAAATGTGTTTCATGTGATATGAATATGGATGAACTCTTCTAGAAATAAAATGTCAGAAAATTGACGACTCTTCCAATGAGGTTCTTAAGTCATTTTTTGTTACCACATGATATATTGTTGATTTACCAAAAAAAAAAAAATATTATTGCAAAAATATATATTATATATAGATTAGTAAAATAAGTATGGCGTTTATATAGATTTACCTTTTAAACTTCAAATGATTATATATATAATCAATAATTTTTATTGATAAAAAATTTAAACTTAAATTCTGCACAAATAGATATAATAAAGCAATATTATCGTCAACAATATATATGTTGTATATCATTAGTAAAGTAAGTTTAGTGTTTATATAGATTTATACTCAAAAGTTTGAATGATTATATTTGAGCTCAAAAATATATACTGATAGAAAATATTATAAATTAAAATTCCATCCTTGCGGTGATACAAATTCTAGTATATATATATATATATATATATATATATATATATATATATATATGATTTTGTTGTTGTATTTAGTGTTATATGAAAGCTAAATTAAACTTGATTATATAATGTATTTATTAAAATAAACTTCTAAAACAGAGCTCTTGTTAAAAATACAAAAAGAGAGCGACGACGATGGCGACATATCTAGGATTTTAACCTGATATTGAGAGAACCTTTCACGGTTGTTGTTAAGGGTGTTCGGGATTATCTTTGGGTTCTACTCGGCTATGATCTCGGTAATTCCAGATTCTCCTTGCTGGAGATCTATTTTGGGTTTCGATTGGGTGATTGGAGGGAGATCTGGCAGTTTGGGATTGTTCGGAGATTGCAAGAGAGAGGTGATTCGGTCTGGGACCTCCATTTATGGGATCTCTCTGGATTTGGTAATAGAAATGGAAAGATTTCTGTTGTTTCCTTTGAGGGTTGGCGTCGGATCTTTGAGGCAGTATACTCCTCGGGATATCCTCTGGCCTCCAGTTTCGATAAAAAGGAGAGGAAGGGATTTGGATATCTCTACAAGATCGATCTCTCGATACTATGGAGATATGGTTATGGTTCGGAAATCTGGGATCCTCTGAGGGAATGGAGTCATGAATGGGAGATTTGTTCGAACCCTCTGGAGATCGAAGACAACGATTCTCTCACTTTGCGATACGTTTGGTCGGCACAATCTGTTAGTACTGATAATCATGGTTTTATGATTTGGGACGAAGGTATGATGTATTGGCGATACAGATCAGGTCTGATTGATTCTTGGTTTTATTCTCTGGAAGATTTAGCAATAATATCGGATTTTTGCTTGGTTATTGCGAATCAATTAGCAACGATAGATGATATCAATTACCATTCTTTGGTTGATCTGCTGGGATATCTAGAACGATGGTTTTGGAAAGCTGGTTCTTTAAAAAGGTTTGCTCCGCAGTGTTCAGACCTCATCACAATCATTTGGTTCTCAAGTCTTTTGCTTTTGTCTGCTTTCTCTTCTTGTTTCCTTGGAGTGTTTGGGTTGTTCTTGTGAGGAGAATCATGTCTCAGAGTGACTTGTTGGGAAAGAGTGTCTCGGTTAAGAGTGATGAATGGATGATGCCTAAATGGAGAATCAAGATTCTGTACTTTGATAACTCGGCTCTGATTGCGGGGTACTCAAAGACAGTTGTAGGTTGCTGTATGAATCCTAGGATGCGGGACATGAAATCCCTTCTGTTCATACTCCCCAGGATCTGGCATTTGGAAGGGAAGGTTGTGGGTGCTGATTTAGGAATGGGAAAGTTTTAGTTCGACTTTGATAACGAAGATGACATCACGGAGGTCCTTCATATGGCACCATTCCATTTCGATCGCTGGATGGTGTCCATGGTGCGTTGGAGCCCAACGGTTGATCCAGCTTATCCCTCGGATATAACCTTCTAGATTAGGGTGTTGGGAGTTCTCTTTCAATTCTGGGCTGAGCCAACCTTCCGCAGCATTGGTTCAGAGCTTGGTCGAGTTAAGGCGGTTGATATTGATGGCGGAAGGGTTCGAGTCACAGTCAATGGTTTTAAACACCTGTGTTTGAAACAGTGATCGAATTCTACAATGGTGAGGAGACCATTGTTACATTGCGTTTCGAGAGGCTCCATGGTTTCTGCAAAAAATGCTTTAGCCTTTGTCATGATGTGGATCACTATCCGCTGTGGGCAACCTCGCGGATCAACCCTGGCCTTCACATTCCTATGGAGGAAGAACCAACTCGCCCTGTACAGAGTTACAAATGAGCTGTTACCAATGATATGAACAAAGGTAAAGGTAAGGAAGGAGATTACAGAGGAAAGAGCAAGGAAGTAGTGGCTCACAACAATACAAGCCAAAGGGAAACATGAATCTGGGCTCAAGATCCGGTCTGATGGGGAGGCTGGTGAACCATCTACCAAGTCACGTCGGTTTACTAATTATGCATAGTTCAATGACCATAGACATCTGCTGCGGCTTATGCGGCTGCTGCGACTGCTGCTGCTATTGCGGTGACTGCTGCTGCCTCTGCTTCAGGAACAACACTAGTTGAAGAGTTGGAACAGGGACAAATACCGGTTACCGAGTAGCCAGGGACAACTCAGGTTATGGCGTTCCACCACCAAAAAGGGTCCGCAGGCCTCTGTTTCAAGATTCTGGTCTGACCATTTGAAACACATTTTATTTTGTGGGTGAGATGATGAATGTATGAAATGATGAGATATGAAATGAATGGATGGCAGGGTGTTTCAATTCCCCTTATGCAATTGTAGTACAAGAGGTGTCAATCCAATCTGAGAGTTTGCAAGCAATCAGGATGTGCATATATGTCTAAGTCAAGCCAAGTATGAAGGATGTTTGTCATTAACAATCCTATTGATGAAGTGTAAAATGCAGAATGTAAAAGCTGCTAGAACTAGATGCTAAATGTAAATGGAACAGAATGATTATGACAATTATGAAGCTAGAACAGAAATAGAAACTATGGTAATGCAATTATTGAACTAAAGCAAGGGAAGTAATTAACAGGACACTAAGTGAATGCAACAAAAATGCAACTAGAATGAGACAAGAGATAAGACAGGACAACTACAAAGCATAAACAAGAAATCTGGGGATGAACTCGAGCAAGCACTCGACCGAGTGAAGATCGAGTGTAGGGTCGAGCTGGACAAACGCGAGAAAACAGAGTAACACAAGAAAAACAGAGCAATATGAAAGCGAATCAAACAACGATCAAACAACAGGATTTAAGCTAAGAAATCAATAAACAAGGAAGGCCTTGAGGAGGGATTCATGGGCTGGACTAATGATTGAGATCATCTAACTTGGTCAACAAATCTCAAACAACTTGAGCTAATCTCTGACAATATTTTCTAAGACATGTTTAATCCACTCTCATTGCAAAAAACAATCAAGCTCATATATATCTAGACTTGTTCTCACAAAGTAAAGAATCTACAAAAGCAGGCATTAAGCAATATGTCAAATACCAAACAAGACCTCTAATCTCTTAGCAAGCCTAATGGTAAACTCTAGATCTAGCCTTATCTATGCTCCTTAGACATTGGTGTGATGCTAAGAGGCTTGAAATCAAACCCTACCCTCTCAGTTATAGGATCAGCATTAAGAACATCTAGCCTAGAAGAGATTCTAAACAATCAAGCTTGACCAAATCAAACAAACCTCAAACACAAGCCAGCCTACCCATCCTCAAGATCCTAAGCAGCTAATCACAAGAACACATGATGAACATCAAAGTCATAAACCCAGAAAATTTCGAAACTTGCATCAATAGATAGATGAAACAGAGATCTAAAATATTGAAGAAGGAATCAAACACGAATTCTTAATATTTTGAGAGTTATGGAACCAACAAAATCCAAGAATCTAGTATTTTCTCCTTCAAGGAGGTAAAAGATCTAAAAATAAAAGTGCAAAATGAATAATTCCCAAAAAGGGTAAAAACGAGGGTTTTGAGTATCTAAAAAGCTGGAATCCTTGGTGGCTGCAGGGTACAAGCCCTTATATAGAAAAAGTAGTGGAAGCCCTAAAAATGCTAAAAGACAAAATAGCTAGGCGGCTCGGCCAACTCGACCTGGTGCTCGGTCGAGTGACCGGTCGAGTTGGCTTCTCTTGTGCATTTTCCACTCGGTCGAGTCCATCTCCGCACACGGTCGAGTGTCTGGTCGAGTGGGCGGTCAAGTTGGACTTCGGACCTTGTTTCTTCAGCCTTAACTCTCTTGCTTTCTCCTCTTGTTTGCTTCACTTCTCTTCAGCATTGCTTCCATGCTCCTTAAGCTCCAAAATCACCTGTTTATGCATGAAAAGATGCAAATGCAATGCAACTATACTCTAATGCAAGAACAGTCCTAAACCTATGCAATAATGGTCAAAATGGATAGCAAAAGATGCAAAAGATGTGAATATACTAAGAGAAAACAGAGTAAAATATCATGGAAGGCTTTAGTTCTTTCCTTGTAGATTTTGGAGTTTTCTTAAGCTTCCAATCTGATCTCCTCAAGCTCATGCAAATCAAGGCTTCTCTTAGCTTGTGCTGTCTCTAGATCCAAGTTTAAAAGCTTGATTGCCCATAGAGCTTTGTACTCAACTTCAACTGGGAGGTGGCAAGACTTTCCATAGACAAGCTGGAATGGGGTTCTTCCTATAGGTGTTTTGAAAGCTGTTCTATAGGCCCAAAGTGTTTCATCAAGCTTGCTAGACCAATCCTTTCTTGTTGTTCCTACTATTCTTGACAGAATGGCCTTGATCTGTTTGTTTGATACTTCAACTTGCCCACTTGTTTGAGGGTGATAGGCTGTAGACACCTTGTACTTAACTCCATACTTCCTTAGCATTCCTTCAAAGATCTTGTTGATGAAGTGTGTTCCTCCATCACTTATCACAGCCCTTGGGATTCCATACCTTGGGNTTGCTATGGTTCTCTTTTCTTCTTATTCTTAAGACATGCAAGCATTTTGCTAGACTCTTCTTTTCTTTCTTTTCTTTAACTAGAACCATCTTCAACAAAATTTTACTTCCCATCCTTTCACTAGACTTTGTTCAAACACATTCTCCTCTTAAAGACTCTACCCTTTTTCTTTCTCTTTTTCCTCTTTTCTTTTTATATCAGCCAAGTCCCAAACCCAACAAGTGAACCACCTAGTCCTATCTAGTTTGAAAAATGCAAACTAGAACTACACAAGGCTTTACTCTTGTCAGTTCAAACCTAACACTTTCTACCAAGCTCAATCACAAAAATAGGCCTCACACACACAAGAATAAACATGGCTTGAAAGAAGGGATGGTTAAGGGGTAGGAAAATTGATTTTAATGGTTTAATCAGCTAC
>NW_010921708.1:89988-110234 GCF_000633955.1 Camelina sativa
GGGGGGGGGGGGTCG
This sequence comes from Camelina sativa, assembly GCF_000633955.1. Classification (NCBI taxonomy): domain Eukaryota; kingdom Viridiplantae; phylum Streptophyta; class Magnoliopsida; order Brassicales; family Brassicaceae; genus Camelina; species Camelina sativa. The sequence continues at coordinate 90,004 of NW_010921708.1, forward strand.
AGCTGGACTGCGAGTCTTCTTTTCTTCTTCTATCTAGACTCCCTTGCTTTCCTGACAACGAAAACACCAAAACAAAAATCAAAATACCAAAAACTCCTAAGAAACAAAGACAAAGATACCTTAGGGACTTCCTCCCTAGTGAGCTTGTTTAGAGTCACTAAGCTTGAATTCTTCTAGCTTTTCAAGCTTGAGGAGCATCCTTGAGAAGCATTGTGCACTTCTCATGTGTCTCTTTCTCTCCCAAATATCTCTTAACGCTCTGACCATTAACTGTAAACTCAATACCATCTTTGTTGAGAAGTGTGACAGCTCCAAATGGTAAAATCTCCTTTATTTCAAAAGGACCTCCCCATCTACTTTTCAACTTCCTAGGGAATAGTTTGAGTCTTGAATTGTAAAGCAAGGCTTGGTCTCCAGCTTTTAGGTCCTTGATGAGAATCTTCTTATCATGGAAGGCTTTAGTTCTTTCCTTGTAGATTTTGGAGTTTTCTTAAGCTTCCAATCTGATCTCCTCAAGCTCATGCAAATCAAGGCTTCTCTTAGCTTGTGCTGTCTCTAGATCCAAGTTTAAAAGCTTGATTGCCCATAGAGCTTTGTACTCAACTTCAACTGGGAGGTGGCAAGACTTTCCATAGACAAGCTGGAATGGGGTTCTTCCTATAGGTGTTTTGAAAGCTGTTCTATAGGCCCAAAGTGTTTCATCAAGCTTGATAGACCAATCCTTTCTTGTTGTTCCTACTATTCTTGACAGAATGGCCTTGATCTGTTTGTTTGATACTTCAACTTGCCCACTTGTTTGAGGGTGATAGGCTGTAGACACCTTGTACTTAACTCCATACTTCCTTAGCATTCCTTCAAAGATCTTGTTGATGAAGTGTGTTCCTCCATCACTTATCACAGCCCTTGGGATTCCATACCTTGGGAAGATTATGGTCTTGAAGAGTTTAAGAACCACTTTGTGATCATTAGTGGGGCTAGCTATGGCTTCCACCCACTTGGAGACATAGTCTACTGCTACTAGTATGTAGACATTCCCATTTGAAGGAGGATTAAAAGGTCCCATGAAATCAATTCCCCACACATCAAATATCTCAACCTCAAGAATTGGATTTTGGGGCATCTCATTCCTTCTTGTGACATTCCCCATCCTTTGGCAAGCATCACACTTTGTGATGAACTTGTGAGTGTCCTTGAATAATGTAGGCCACCATGAACCAGCTTGTAAGACTTTCTGGGCTGTCTTGAAGGTTGCAAAATGGCCTCCATAAGTAGAACCATGGCAATGTCCTAACACTCCTTCAACTTCATTCTCTGCTATGCACCTTTTAAACAGTCCATCTGATCTCTTCTTGTATAAGTAAGGTTCATCCCAATAGTATCCATTGATGTCCTTGAGGAGCTTCTTCTTCTTATAGGGGTCCATGTCTGTTGGGATTTCTTAACACACCTTGTAATTGACTATATCAGCATACCAAGGCAGATCCTCACTTTCGAGTGCCATCCACTCCTCCATCTGGTCCTGCTCGACCGCGAGGCCAAACCCACTCGATCGAGTGTCTACTCGAGTGGTCGGTCGAGTTGGAGGCCGAGTTGTTCCAATTAGCATCAGTTTCTCCTCATGCATTGAATCATCGATTGGAATCTCCTCCTCTATCCTCATCCTGGACAAATGATCAGCTACTCCATTCTCTATCCCCTTTTTGTCCACTATTTCCATGTCAAACTCTTGGAGAAGCAAAATCCATCTCAACAACCTTGGTTTTGTGTCTTTCTTTGAGTAGATGTGCCTTAAAGCAGCATGATCAGTGTACACAATTACCTTGGACCCTACTAAGTAGCTTCTGAATTTTTCAAAGGCAAATACCACTGCTAGGAGCTCTTTCTCTGTTGTTGAATATTTTCCTTGAGTTTCATCCAAGGTTCTACTTGCATAGTGAATCACATGCAGCTTCTTATATTTTTTCTGTCCTAGGACTGCTCCTACTGCAAAGTCTGAAGCATCACACATAATCTCAATTGGAAAATCCCAGTTTGGAGCTTGGACTATTGGAGCTGAAATCAAAGCAGCCTTGATCTCCTTGAAAGCTTTCAAGCAATCTTCATCAAAGTTGAACTCAGTCTCCTTACAAAGCAACCTTGTCAATGGCCTAGCTATCTTTGAGAAGTCCTTGATGAATCTTCAATAAAACCCAACATGACCAAGAAAGCTTCTTATGTCCTTGACTGTTTTTGGTGGTTGAAGTTGAACCATGACTTCAATCTTTGCCTTATCAACCTCAATACCCTTTTCTGAAATCTTGTGTCCAAGAACTATCCCTTCTTCAACCATGAAGTGACATTTCTCCCAGTTCAAAACTAGATTTGTCTCCTCACATCTCTTTAAAACCCTGCATAGATTAGCAAGACAAGAAGAAAAGAAATCTCCATAGACAGAGAAGTCATCCATAAAAACTTCAACAACATCCTCAATGAGATCAGAGAAGATAGACATCATGCATCTTTGAAAAGTTGCTGGAGCATTACATAATCCAAATGTCATCCTTCTATAGGCAAAGGTACCATATGGACATGTGAATGTTGTCTTCTCTTGATCATTAGGATGAATAGGAATTTGGAAAAATCCAGAGTATCCATCCAAGAAACAGTAGTGAGTGTGATTAGCTAATCTTTCCAACATTTGATCAATGAAAGGAAGAGGAAAATGTTCTTCCCTAGTAGCTGAATTAAGCTTTCTATAATCAATGCACATTCTATGTCCTGTAATGGTTCTAGTGGGAATTAACTCATCATGATCATTCTTTACTACAGTAATTATTCCTTTTACAATGAACTGGTGAAACCCAAGTACTATCAGAAATAGGATAGATTACACCAGCATCAAGCAACTTAAGAATCTCCTTTTTAACTACTTCTTTTAGGTTGGGGTTTAACCTTCTTTGGGGTTCAAAGCTTGAGTACGATTCATTTTCAAGATGGATCCTATGCATGAGAGGCTAGGTGAAAGTCCTTGAATGTCATCCAAAGTATAACCAATAGCTTTTATATACTTTCTTAGCTCAACAACTAGCAAATCAAGTTCTTTCTTACTCAACTTAGCATTTACTATCACAGGATAAGTAGAGTTCTCACCTAGAAAAACGTACCTTAGCCCAGATGGGAAAGGTTTTAACTTTACTTTTGGTGCTTTTAGTTCAGACCAGTCATCTGTGGGGGACTCGGCATTGCACTCGCTCGAGTGGTTTTGGTGCTCGGTCGAGTGTATGCTCGAGTGGGTGGTCGAGTTATCCGTATTTGCTATTTGAACTGACCAGACTTCCTCTCTTAGTGCAGGTAACCCCTCAAAAACCTCTGGATGGTCTGATTCTCTACAGGAGTCCAATATCTCCTCATAAGCCTTGGTTTCTTTATGAATGAATCCTTCCTCCCCACTTTTGGTCAAAGCAGTTCTAAGATGATCTTGTTCTGCTAGTTCTTCCATCAATTCCCTTGATAATTTGTCCATCTCTTCAACCCAAAAGGCTTGCCCTCCAATGGTTGGTTTCTTCATAGCCTCTACGATGTCAAATGTCATTTTGAGGTCCTCTCCCAAGTTGAGATCAATCTTTCCTTGTCTCACATCAATTATTGCTCCTGCTGTAGCTAGGAAAGGTCTCCCTAATATCAAAGGATCTTTTGGTTCTTCATCCATTTCCAAGACTACAAAGTCTGTTGGGACTTCCACTGCTCCAACTCTAACTGGTAGATCTTCCAAAACACCATGTGGTAGTCTTATTGATCTATCAGCTAGGATCAGGGAAATATTGCATGACTTATACCTTGTAAACCCTAGGCGCTTAGCAACTGATAGAGGCATTAGGCTTACTGAGGCTCCCAAATCACAAAGGCATCTATTGAAGGTTAAGGGCCCTATAGAGCAAGGTAGAGTAAAGGAACCAGGATCTCTTAGCTTTTGAGGGTTCACTTGCTTTTGGATTATGGCACTACACTCATGGCTGAGAATCACCATCCCTTGAACTTCCTTGATCCTTTCCATCACAGCATCTTTCAAGAATTTTTGGTAAGGAGGAATCATCACAAAGGCATCTATTAGAGGCATCCTAAGCTCAATCTCTCTAACTTGTTTGTTAAACAATGCCTTGTATTTTTCAACCATCTGTTTCTTAAATCTTCCTGGGAAAGGTAGTGGAGGCTTGTAAGGAGGAGGAATGAACCGGACTTCTTTTTCTTTGGAGGTAACTGGATTGATTTTCTCCTGAGAATCAGCTCGATCGGGTACTCGACCACCTACTCGGTCGAGTGAGTGGTCGAGTGGTACGTCGAATTCAATGGTGTGTTCATCCTGAGTTTCTTCCTGTTGGAAACCCTCCCCTTCTTGAATTCCACTGTCCTCAGTGTTGGGATGTGCTCCTAGCCGTGTTGGTAAGACTCTCCCACTGCGAAGATTGATAGCATTGGCAAATTCAGTAGTTTGTACAATGGCTGTGCCCTTGTGATGGTCATTCTTTGAGGCAGAAGCTTGGTGGTTCTCCATAGTCACAATCCTGGATGTCAGTGTGTCATACTTGGCATGAAGTTCACTGTAAATATCATCTATCCTCTTGTTCAGCTCAGCAATCCTGTTTGTTGTCTCAATCTTGCCTTGTGTTTGCCCAATCAACAACTGTTGCATCATTGCTCTTAAGTCTTGTTCCTGGCCTTGGTTAGTCTGAAACCCTGGTGGGGGACACAATTGGGGCTGGAACACTTGGTGTTGTTGCTTGGGGATGTAGTTTTGTTGCTGTTGAGGTTGAGGAGGTGGATAGACCTGGTCTTGAGGGTTGGCCACATTGGTGCTCCTATAAGAGAGATTGTTGTTCTTGAAACCTCCTTGGTTGTAGCCTTTGAATCCTCCCTGGTTCTGCATGTAGCACAACTCAGCAAATTCAGGCTCCCCCTCTTGAACTGGAGCTTCCTCTTCACCAATGAAGTGAATGGACTTGGATTGGCTGAGGAGGATCTTGTCAAGCTTCTCATTGACCATCTTCAAATCCTTCTTATACTTGTCCTCTTGATCAGTTGAGGAGCTCCTTATGGTCCTATCATAGTCCTCATTATAATTGCCATCAGATTGAGCAAGATTCTCAACTAATTCCCATCCTTCTTCCACATTCTTGTTGAGGAAATTGCCATTAGAGGCTGTGTCAAGAAGCATTCTTATCTTGGGAAGCACTCCTCTATACAAGGTGCTTAGAAGTGACTCATTGCTGAAGCCATGGTGAGGACACTGAGTTTGGAATCCTTTAAACCTCTCCCAAGCTTCACAAAAGCTCTCATTATTCCTTTGAGCAAACCCAGAAATCTCATTCCTCAGCCTAGCAGTCCTTGCATTGGAGAAGAACTTGGCCAGAAAAGCTTTCTTGCATGCATCCCATGTGGTGATAGCTCCAGTAGGTAGAGTCTTCTCCCAAAGGTGAGCTTTGTCTCCAAGAGAAAATGGGAAGAGCCTTAATTTGAATCCATCTTCACTCACTCCATTGATCTTTGTGAGTCCACATATTCTGTCAAACTCATCAAGGTGATCTAGTGGATCCTCCATTGGCAACCCATGAAACTTGTTTGCTTGTATCATTGAGATCAATCCACTCTTGATCTCAAAGTTATTGTTTGCTACTGAAGGTGGCACAATTCCAGCCCTTTGGTTGTGGGTATTGGGTGCATCTCCTGCACCAATGTGCCTTGGTCTCTGCTCATGGATAGCTTGTTGCTCCATGATGTCTTGACCTTGTTGTTGTTGAACTACTCTTCCTTGCTTATGTCTCAAACCCTTTTGTAGCCTGTGGATGTTGTCAATAGGCTGTTGAAGACTATCTTTGCCTTTTGACCTTGTGTGCATCAACAAACTCTACTACAGACTCGAACAGGTACACGGTCGAGCGCAGGCTCGAGTGGGTGGTCGAGTCGACTAGGAAGTGATGTCTATATGTATCCGGCTTCTGACTCGATCAAGTGCTCGATCACTACTCGGTCGAGTGGTGGTCGAGTGAGTGGTCGAGCTGGTACCTGAAACTCAAGACAGCCAAGCAAAAGAAGATTCGAGTTCAGTAACTTCACAAGTGGATAAACGAACTTAATCTTAGACTAATCAAGATCCTAAATGTCACAAAAACACTCTCAAATGGGCAACGGCGCCAAACTAAAACACATTTTATTTTGTGGGTGAGATGATGAATGTATGGAATGATGAGATATGAAATGAATGGATGGCAGGGTGTTTCAATTCCCCTTATGCAATTGTAGTACAAGAGGTGTCAATCCAATCTGAGAGTTTGCAAGCAATCAGGATGTGCATATATGTCTAAGTCAAGCCAAGTATGAAGGATGTTTGTCACTAACAATCCTATTGATGAAGTGTAAAATGCAGAATGTAAAAGCTGCTAGAACTAGATGCTAAATGTAAATGGAACAGAATGATTATGACAATTATGAAGCTAGAACAGAAATAGAAACTATGGTAATGCAAGTATTGAACTAAAGCAAGACAAGTAATGAACATGACACTAAGTGAATGCAATAGAAATGCAACTAGAATGAGACAAGAGATAAGACAGGACAACTACAAAGCATAAACAAGAAATCTGGGGATGAACTCGAGCAAGCACTCGACCGAGTGAAGATCGAGTGCAGGGTCGAGCTGGACAAACGCGAGAAAACAGAGCAACACAAGAAAAACAGAGCAATATGAAAGCGAATCAAACAACGATCAAACAACAGGATTTAAGCTAAGAAATCAATAAACAAGGAAGGCCTTGAGGAGGGATTCATGGGCTGGACTAATGATTGAGGTCATCTAACTTGGTCAACAAATTTCAAACAACTTGAGCTAATCTCTAGACAATATTTTCTAAGACATGTTTAATCCACTCTCATGGCAAAAAACAATCAAGCTCATATATATCTAGACTTGTTCTCACAAAGTGAAGAATCTACACAAGCAGGCATTAAGCAATATGTCAAATACCAAACAAGACCTCTAATCTCTTAGCAAGCCTAATGGTAAACTCTAGATCTAGCCTTATATATGCTCCTTAGACATTGGTGTGATGCTAAGAGGCTTGAAATCAAACCCTACCCTCTCAGTTATAGGATCAGCATTAAGAACATCTAGCCTAGAAGAGATTCTAAACAATCAAGCTTAACCAAATCAAACAAACCTCAAACACAAGCCAGCCTACCCATCCTCAAGATCCTAAGCAACTACTCACAAGAACACATGATGAACATCAAAGTCATAAACCCAGAAAATTCTGAAACTTGTATCAATAGATAGATGAAACAGAGATCTAAAATATTGAAGAAGGAATCAAACACGAATTCTTAATATCTTGAGAGTTATGGAACCAACAAAATCCAAGAATCTAGTGTTTTCTCCTTCAAGGAGGTACAAGATCTAAAAATAAAAGTGCAAAAGGAATAATTCCCAAAAAGGGTAAAAACTAGGTTTTTGAGTATCTAAAAAGCTGGAATCCTTGGTGACTGCAGGGTACAAGCCCTTATATAGAAAAAGTAGTGGAAGCCCTAAAAATGCTAAAAGACAAAATAGCTAGGCGGCTCGGCCAACTCGACCTGGTGCTCGGTCGAGTGACCGGTCGAGTTGGCTTCTCTCGTGCATCTTCCACTCGGTCGAGTCCATCTCCGTACACGGTCGAGTGTCTGGTCGAGTGGGCAGTCGAGTTGGACTTCGGACCTTGTTTCTTCAGCCTTAACTCTCTTGCTTTCTCCTCTTGTTTGCTTCACTTCTCTTCAGCATTGCTTCCATGCTCCTTAAGCTCCAAAATCACCTGTTTATGCATGAAAAGATGCAAATGCAATGCAACTATACTCTAATGCAAGAACAGTCCTAAACCTATGCAATAATGGTCAAAATGGATAGCAAAAGATGCAAAAGATGTGAATATACTAAGAGAAAACAGAGTAAAATATATGAACATCACCATTCAGTCTGATCAGCGAGAAGCGGTCGACTCAGGTACGAATGTGGCTCCGACTGATCCAGTCTCAACTGTTCCGATGATGGTTTGTCAGGTGTAAGATCAGCTTCTCCGGATGTTATGCAAACTGATCCAGCAGGAAGGAACCTTGGTGATGCTTTGGCGGATACGATATGCCCGCCATGGGTTCAGGAAGATCCGAGTGGGACAAGGAGCGGTTCTGAGGTGTCTAATGATCAATCGATGATTCAGGTTGGGTCTGGGAATCCAGGTTCGGAGCTTTTCCATCCAGATCATAGTCATGATGATGGTATAGAAGAACCTTTAGCTGATCTTGCTTTGGATACTGGTTCGGTTTTGACAACCATTGAGATGGAGGTTACTGATACAGGGGAAGCCTCTATGGATATGAATGCTGATGGTGGGGATGAGTCCACCGTTGTCCCAGCAATGGATAAGACTCGCAAGGCTAAGCCTTGGCTCTCAAAGGTAATGCTTCAAAGAAATTGAATGTGTATCTGTGCACAACTCCAAGGAAACGCCCTGCTCCTAAAGCTACTGAATCAGCTGGAGAGGGTGCAAACCCAAGGAACCTGGAATAGGAGAAGGGAGCAGCTGGTGGGTCCAAGCCACCTAAACCAATGAAGGATAAATGAAGATTTTAAGTTGGAATTGTCAAGGGCTTGGAAACAAAGCAACTATTGGATATCTCAGGGATTTATGGGGGAAGCGTCGGCCGAACTTTCTTTTTTTATCTGAAACTACTAGACAGTATTTTTCTATTTTGGAACCTTTTGTTGGTCATTTTGGTTACTCCTTTTTAAAAACGGTTGAACATGTTAGTTGTAGTGGCGGATTAGCCTTATTTTATAATAATAATTATGATGTTTCTATTTAATTTGAGTCCAATAGATTGATTGATGTGGAACTTACTTATAAAGGACAGATTATTTATTTTACCTTTGTTTATGGTGATCCGGTCCCAAAGAACCAAGACTTGGTTTGGGAAAGCTTAACGCGGATAAGCTTATCTCGCAATTCCCCTTGGTTTCTTATTGGTGACATTAATGAATTAAAAGGTAATCATGAAAAGCGTGGAGGGAAACTCCGTCATGCATCCTCCTTTGTAGGTTTCAATACAATGATTAGGCATTGTGCTTTATTGGAGTTTCCTGTGGTTGGGGATAGCCTATCTAGGCGTGGGTGGCGAGACAAGAAGCCAATTCGTTGTCTTCTTGATCGCGCTCTAGCCAATGAGAAGCTCAATGATCTTTTTAGTAATTCTTTCACGGAGTATCTTACGATGATAGCATCGGACCATAAACCGGTTTTAGCCTCTCTTGAGGATAAAATCCGACGTGGTAGGAGTTGTTTTCGTTTCGATAGAAGGTGGCTGGATAAAGAGGGTTTATTTGACACCATCTCAGCAGGTTGGGATTCTGGGGTAGCGGCGTCCACTAGCAATTTCATGGATAAGATTATTAATTGTTGCCACGCAATCTCTCAATGGCGAAAAGCACAGGTTCCATATGGTCGAGAGACGATTGAGGATTTGAAGACCCATTTATCGGCAGCCCAAGAGGATGATACTGCTTCAGTTGAGGTTATTTTGGAACTAACTTGGAAACTACGTGAGGCTTACCGAGACGAAGAGATATACTGGTATCAGAAAAGTAGAAGCCGTTGGATGCGATTTGGGGATCAAAATACTAGTTATTTTCACGCTCAAACAAAGCAACGAAGGGCGAAGAATCACATCGTGGGACTCCATGATGAAACAGACCAATGGGTTACAGAGGAAACTAGAGTTCAGCGCATAGCTGCCTCTTATTTCCAAGGGTTATTCACATCCACGGATCCCACAGATTTTGAGGAACCACTGGGCGAAATTTGTATGTCCATTACGACTGATATGAATGATTCTTTGACATGATCAGTCACAAAATTAGAAATTAAATAGGCTATGTTTATGATACATCCTGATAAAGCCACTGGGCCGGATGGTATGACGGCGCTTTTCTACCAGCGGGCATGGGATACAGTTAAAGCGGATCTGAGATTGATGGTAAATTCCTTCTTTCAAGATGGGGTTTTTGACAAAAGGTTATATATGACTAATATTTGTCTTATTCCTAAAGTGGATAAGCCGACCCGGATGACTGAGTGGACGCCTATCAGCCTTTGTAACGTGGGATATAAGATTATCTCAAAGATTCTATGTCAGCGGTTGCATGCCTTCTTGTCGGCACTGATCTCCGAGACGCAATCGGCTTTTGTGGAGGGACGATTGATTACGGATAACATTTTGATTGCTCAAGAGATGTTTCATGGCCTCTACACCAATCCTTCTTGTGAGGACAAGTTTATGGCCATTAAAACGGACATGAGTAAGGCCTATGATCGGATTGAATGGCCATTCATTGAACATTTGTTACAGAAATTTGGTTTCTGCGAGAAATGGATTAGTTGGGTCATGTGGTGCGTGAAGTCTGTTCAGTATAAAGTTTTATTAAACGGCCAACCCCATGGTTCCATTCTCCCTTCTAGGGGACTCCAACAGGGGGATCCCCTGTCGCCATATCTCTTTATTCTTTGTACAGAGGTTCTTATTGCCAATCTCCATAAAGCGGAACGGTCTAAGCTTATTACAGGTATTCGGGTGTCCACAGCTTGTCCCGCGATTTCTCACATATTGTTCGCGGATGATAGTTTATTCTTCTGTCGGGCCAGAAAGGAGCAGTGTGAGGCTGTTTTAGGGATTCTTCGGCAGTATGAACGAGTTTCTGGTCAGCGAATAAATTTTTAGAAGTCATCGGTTCAATTCGGGCACAAGGTAGAAGTGAACTTGCTTGAGGAACTACAAGGCATTTTGGGAATCACCATTGTGGGTGGTATGAGCTCCTACCTAGGAATTCCGGAAAGTCTTGGTGGTTCAAAGACAAAAAAAATTATTTTGTTCAAGATCGTTTACAAAAACGATGCGGTGGCTGGCCTGCCAGGTTATTGTCCAAGGGAGGGAAGGAGGTCATGATCAAATCAGTAGCGACTGTCGTTCCTACTTTTGTCATGTCATGTTTCCGACTTCTGAAAATGGTCACACGGAAACTTACTAGTGTGATTTCTAATTTTTGGTGGAGCTCATCAGGGGAATCACGAGGGTTACATTGGGTCACTTGGGACAAGTTGTGTACTGATAAGATAGAGGGTGGTTTGGGGTTTCGGTGTTTGGATGACTTTAACACTGCGTTGTTGGCTAAACAACTCTGGCAGTTGATTACAGTTCCAGACTCCTTATTTGCTAAGGTCTTTAAAGGTCGTTACTATAGGCATTCCAATCTGTTGGATCTGATTAAATCCTACACACCATCTTATGGATGGCGTAGTATGGTGTCTGCTCGCTCTGTGGTAAACAAAGGACTGATTAAACTAGTAGGATCTGGTGATTCCATTTTAGTATGGTCTGATCCCTGGATTTCTGCTCAACTCCCGAGACTAGCATTGCGTTCGGGATCGCCTATCGATCCTACGCTTCGAGTTGAAACTTTCATTGACAGGAACTCGCATTCCTGGGACTTTGCGTTACTTTCGGCTTCTTTCGAGCCGGAAGATGTTGCTCTTATTTCTGTTTTACCTCTTGGTAATTTACATTCATCGGACAGGCTGGATTGGCACTTGACAAACACCGGCATGTACACAGTTAAATCTGGGTATAAAGCTTTGAGACAGAGTCCAGTGGATTCTCCAGTTACTTCTGGTCCAAATATTATACCCCTACAAGCTTTTGTTTGGCAACTTTGGTGTCCACCGAAAATTCGACATTTTTTGTGGCAAGCACTTCCGGGTTGCGTAGCAACCACAGCTAATCTACGGCAACATGGTATGGGTTGCGATAGTGAGTGTGCCCTTTGTGGTGGGTCTGAGGAGACAATAAATCATGCCTTATTCATATGTCCCCCGGCCAGACAGGTTTGGGCGCTATCCCATTTCCCAGTTTCTTCGGGTCTTTTCCCCTCAGAATATATTTATGCAAACATGGACTCATTATTTTGGAGGTTTCAGCAGATCCCTTCGGTTGATGTCTTTCCGTGGATCCTTTGGTATATTTGGAAGGCTAGAAATGATAAAAATTTTAGCAACTTGGACTCCAACACGCTTGCGATTTTACGGCTAGCGGAGGAGGAAGCTAAACTCTGGTTTTCGGCATAGGGTGATCCCCCTGGGATATCTCCGCAGAATGGTCCCCGACCGCCTTTAAGTTCTCCGGTTACTGCTAGTATGATGGTTAGGAGTCATGTAACTGGCTATAGATGTTTTGTGGATGGATCGTGGAAAGAGACGGACCAACATTCTAGCAGAGGATGCTATTGCATTTCTCCTGAGGGGGAATCTCCCACTATAGGTGCATTTAACCTTCGCCGTAGTCTATCACCACTCCATGCAGAAGTGGAAGCTTTAATTTGGTCAATGAGATGTATGATTGGAGCGGATAATGAGAATGTTGTTTTTCTCACCGACTGTTCTAACTTGGTGAAGATAGTGTCTTCGCCTTCCGAGTGGCCCGTATTTAAGACGTATTTGGACGAGATTGGAGCGGATAAGGAAGAATTCCTTTCTTTTTCTTTAGTCTTGATTCCTCGTTCACAGAATGGTATTGCAGACAAGCTGGCGTGCCGTGCTAGAGTAGAGTCGCATCAAATTACCTATGTAAACGAGTTTCCTACGAATTGGCTCATTTAAGCTAATGTTGTACGCTGTTGTCAAGAAAAAAAAACAGAGCTCTTGCTAATGAATAATCGAATTGAGCTAAGCAAAAAATCGTATATTTTATTGAATATTGCACCGAGTACTGTAGCTTATCTCCTGGTGGCCAGACCTATCCTATATTACTGGATTATTTCCAAGCACACGATCTTCATGACTAACAAAGTTAACCGTCCAAAAGATCTTGATAATCTTGTCTGAAGAGTTTTATGTTCAAAATATGAAATTATATTATTATTAATAAGTTATGGTACATATGGTAAGCTTATAGAATTTTATGTAAGCTAAAGTATGGTTCACAAATATGTAATAGTTTTCTAAAGTATACACCATAATGCATACAAAGAGACTGATTAGTTTACCTTAGCATGTGACTGCAGATTGTTAATTTAAAACGTTGGATGAAGATACAATTTTTTTACACATTTCTTTTTATATAAAATTTTGTCATCAAAAATAAACTTCAAATTATTTTTGACTTTAACAAATGTAAGGTTAATAAGATGTCAAGATCCAAAAAAAGAAAGAAAAGATATGACACACTGTAATAAAATTTTAGAATTTTTACAGTGTGACAAGGAAAAATTAGGCTTTAGAGACTTTACCAAAACAAAAAAGAGAGAATATTTTCATTGTTCTCAATTTAGACCAAATCAAACGTTGTTCTCATTATATAACGAAGTGTAAGTTTGTGACCAATGTTTTTGTAACGAAGTATAAGTTTGTGACCAATGTTTTCATTGATTGTTTTATTAATGAAATAGAGTATATCCAAATCTTACTTATTGTTCTTGTGCATGATATATCTATATTAACTTTTTTGAAGTACATTTTGTGTTATGCCCTTTTAGTTTTATTTATTTAAAATTTTATTTACAATATTAACTCCTAAAATATTTTTAAAATAGCATTACTTCAGATTTTTTTCCTAAATATTTTACATTACATTCCAACAAAAAAAATTACAGCAATATCAATATGGAAAATTGGAAACAGAAACTATGACATATTTAACCACACATTCTATTGTGTTTTGAAGATATTCTATCTCTGAATCATTTGCAAAAAAAAAAAAAATATAACAATTTGTTTTCCATTTTGTTTTCCAATATGTGTGAGCTTTGATTCTTAACGTAAGAAGAACTTCGATTTACATTAATTTAAATATTATAATTAATATATATATATATAAACTTAATAAAATTTTAAAATATTACTAATATGTAAAATTAAAAAAGTTTAAAATACTATATAATATGGTTATATATTAGATGAGTTATAAAGAGGACATGTTAGAATCAGTAAAATATCATTTGTGCTAACACGGGTTAAATCCTCATTTTATTATTTTCCAATACTATTAATATTAGAATATTTGACATATAAAATCAAGTTAATTTAACTAAGATTGTATAAAATAATTAAATCATTAGGAACAATGTGACTTAATCATAGCATATAATTGACTTAAAATGTATTTAGATCCCTTTTTTCCCTTTTTATTATTTTAATTTAAAATAAAAATAGAAACTCAAACACTAAACAAATGGTCATAAAGTACAAGGTTAAAAAATTAATCTAAACATTTAGCTGTATAAACTGCCGAAAATTTTAGTTATTCCTCTATTTACAAAATATTTAATATTTAACAAACAAATACATTATAAAATAAAAATAATAATAAAAATTATATGCACGCGGTATACCGCGGGTTAAAATCTAGTATGCAAAAAGCAAACCATACTGGACAAGAATCTTTTGTTCATATTGTAACAGTATTTTTATTTTTTTTGGTAAGTGAGGGGAGACACGGTGATGTGATCGTGGGAACGAAGCCTAGCCAAGACCACCGAGACGCATGAAGCGGCCCCGAGATGCTGGTTCAGGGAGCATCAGCCACGGACAAAACGCCAACTTCAAACGCGGCCGAAGCTTCAAAGGAACTCACCGGAGTCACAGCGAGCCTAAGGAGCCCCGACCAAGACGCCCAAGATGACTTAGAGACGCCAACCCTGACCAAAACTCGAGGCCAAGACGCATTAGAGGAAGCCAAGGCGCAAGCCAACGATGCGGCCAACACACTGTCAACCCCCGGGAGTCACCACATGGTCAAGGAGTTCAACAAAGACGCCATAGCCACGGAACAACTCCACGTCCAATCCGTCGCCCCTCGAACAACGTCCCAAGAAGAACTCGAAGACTCGGTCCGAATGGTCTTCACTCTTACCCAAGAGTGAAGACACCAAAGTCACCAAAGCAAGGAAGTGTACTCTTTTCACTACTCCTGGTTTTTTCCAATGGGTTTACTGGGGAGGTTTTAACGAGGCATGGAGCTTGGTGCACAACGCCTAAAGGCTAAGTTGCTTCACGCGCAAGGCCAATGCGGTTATCTCTCTTCCCTCTTATATTTGGTTTAAATTTGAACAATCGGAATATTCCTCTCTTTATCCTTATGCTTTTGAATGTTGAGAGCTTTGCTTTGAAAGTCAATTGAGGTGACGTGTTCCATTTACAATGGAACCACGTCTAAGGACGAATGTGCGGATCTTAATGAATCCGCGTGTCCCGAAGCCCTCACTTGACCTAGTGTATTTAAACTCTATCTTAGCATTTGTTGCTCCTTAGACTTGAATGAAAATAAAACTTTTCTCAAGAGAGATTCTTGACTTGTCTCCATCCTCTCATTAGTCCAATCCGGGATTGCCTAACTGAGAGAACCCTAGCAAGACTCTAACCGGGTTCGATCTTGTTAGTGACCGTATCAAGAGAAGAATCAGCCCTCTTGTGTCGTCTTTCAATCCACTCTCGTTTTCCCTCGTCTCGCTTCCATCGATTCCCCTTCGCAACCTCGAGTTCTCTTCCACAAGTTCTTGAGTTTATCCATCGAACCATCTAAACTCGTCTCCACCATCACTTCCATCGCAACCATCCATCTGCTTGTTTCCGCAGCCGTTCCGTCCGATCGACCAGTTCGTGGCTTCTCGTTCGTATTCCTAAACGGCTCGTTTGATTCGCTTCAAACTCTGTTTCCCTCGTTTGTTTCTCACATAGATATGAAGCCAAGAGCCTTTGGCAAGGAAAGTTCCACCGTTCGTAAGTTGACCGAGAGCTCAAGCCGCGTCCGTACCGCATCTGCGTCTCTGGGTCACATCAGCTTGGTATCAGAGCTTCAAAGTTACTACGAGGTTGTTTCTTTCCAGAACTTTCTCATTTCATTTAAAGTTTGTTTCTTTGGTTATTTAGTGGCAAAGCTCGCATCTTTTTGTTCCTTAGGATCCGTTTGTTCTTTTGGTTCAAATTGGTGTATGCTTGCGCATGTTGACTGCTTGTTTAGGTTGTTAGTTTTCGTTATTGTTCATCCTGTTCATATCTCTGTTCATCTGTGTTCTTGTGAGTCCACTTTTAGATCGTTAAAGCTAGTCTTGCGTTTTATTTTTGTGTTTTGGGTCTTAGTCATAAAGCAGATTTTTTCTTGTAGCACTTTTACTTTTGCTTTTCGATTTAGTCATAGGTTTGAATTAATCTTAGCTGTCAGCAACGTTCCTTTTGTTGATGACTCATATATTTGTCTTGTGTGTAGTCCTAGAACGAGTGATACTCACGCTTTTTGGTTGTGCTTCTTGTTTTACAAGGTTTAAATTCGAATCAACCGCAAAGTCTCGCCACGTCACATTTGGCCAATCCGTACGATGGCCAACCAATTACCACCAGCACCACCGGAGATCAGGATCACTCTCGCCGCGCTACAAACCGGCATCGAACGACTTGCTGAACGTTTAACACGCATTGAGCTGTTAAACCCTCCCCGTGAAGACCCTCAACCAGCGAGACGCCAACGACAAGACACGGAGAGCGATCAGTCCGAGGAGGATTACGAACCAAGGCCTAAACGATGCCACCACCGAGACGACCAGTATGATGATGCTCCGAGGCATTACGAACCAGCCCACAAGATGACCGCACCCACGTTCGCGGGCAAATCCGACCCCGAAGCTTACCTCGACTGGGAGAGCCACATGGAGCACTTGTATTTGTGTCATGCCTATCCGGATTTGCGCAAGGTTCAATATGCCGTGGCTCAGTTCGCTGAACACGCCCTCACTTGGTGGGATCGCCTCGAGGCCAAGCAGCATCGCAACCGAGAACGGCCTATCACCAATTTGGAAGTTCTCAAGGTCGAGATGCGTCGACGCTTCGTGCCACCGTCCTATCACCGAGAACAACAAAAGAAGTTCCAGCGACTCACACAAGGCAACCAATCGGTTGAAGAATATTATGAGGAGTTCGAGCACCTGCGCAATCGGTTGCAAGTCGACGAATCTGAAGAGTCTCTCATGGCTCAATTCTTGGACAGTTTGCAAGAGTCTATTGCACACAAGGTTGAACGCCAACCGTACCAAGTGTTCGAGGAGTTGTTGCACCTCGTGATGCAGATAGAGAGCCAGATCAAGAAGAAGAGTGCCTCCGCGCCTCGTGTTTGCACTCAAGGAGCTTCGACCTGGACTCCTAATACATCTCCTTCAAACCGATTACCAGAGAAGCCGAAGGGGAACAGCGCTAACTCACGATTCAAAACCAGGGAGCCATCCACCATCGAGCGACAAGATCTGCGGCGCGATATCAATGACGTCTAGAGCCGCGATATAGTCTGCTTCAAGTGTCAAGGGAGAGGACACTACGCGCGCGAATGTCCGAACGCCCGTACATTGATCCTTACCGAAGCCGGTGAGATCGAATCTGAAGATGAGG
Organism: Camelina sativa; assembly: GCF_000633955.1. Lineage (NCBI taxonomy): Eukaryota > Viridiplantae > Streptophyta > Magnoliopsida > Brassicales > Brassicaceae > Camelina > Camelina sativa. The sequence goes on from NW_010921708.1 coordinate 107,481, forward strand.
CGACCAAGGAGAAAGCTAAAGGCGAAGCTGAACTGGAAGTAACCGTAGCTGAGCCAGAGGTTGGGGAACTTTTGATGATCAGACGCATCCTCAACACCAACGCGGCGGCCGACGAGAGCACCAACCAGCGCGCTAACATCTTCCAGACTAGGTGCACTGTAAGTGGTAAAGTGTGTGGCTTGATTATAGACGGAGGATCTTGCACCAATGTTGCAAGTTCTAGTCTTGTCAAGAAATTGTCTCTAGATACAACAAACCACCCTCATCCTTATCGCTTGAAATTGTTGAATGATAAGACTGTGATCCATGTTAAGGAACAGGTCACAGTCCCGTTTAGTGTCGGACCATACAAGGACCAAGTCCTATGTGATGTGATTCCTATGCAGGCTGGCCATCTCCTATTGGGGCGTCTTTGGCAGTCTGACAAGAGGACCACTCACTGTGGCCACACCAACCAATATTCCTTTGTCCATAATAATATGCACATTTGCTTGAAACCCTTGAGTCCTACGCAAGTCTATGAAATGCAATCAACACTATCTAAGGATTCGGGCTGTAAAACAAACCTCTTAATTCGACCCTATATTGCTAGAACGTCCCTTAAGGACTCAAACCAAGTCTTACAAACAAGTTTTCAAAATGTTTGGGTTGAAGGGTTTAAAGGCACTATGGGAGCAATGTCGGAGTTGGTCCGCAAAGTTGTTGGACGTATCAAGGGCATTTCGAGAGTTGTGTTGGACAGACTATCGGTGATGACGCACGCCACGACATGCAACAAGAATCATGGCGATACGCGGCGAGTTTGTTCTCTGAGTCTAGCTATTGAGTTAAGTCACGCTTAAGACCTGAGTGGTTCCAAATGAGGAGAGGAGGCCAAACTAGTCCGCGCAAAAACGGTGAAGCCGGCAAAGTTTTGAGGACAAAACCTCTTCAAGGGGGAGGGAATAATGTGATCGTGGGAACGGAGCCTAGCCAAGACCATCGAGACGCACGAAGCGGCCCCGAGACGCCAGATCAGGGAGCACCGGCCACGGACAAAATGCCAACTTCAAACGCGGCCGAAGCTTCAAAGGAACTCACCGGAGTCACAGCAAGCCTAAGGAGCCCCGACCAAGACGCCCAAGATGACTTAGAGACGCCAACCCTGACCAAAACTCGAGGCCAAAACGCATTAAAGGAAGCCAAGGCACAAGCTAACGATGCGGCCAACACACCGTCAACCCCCAGGAGTCACCACACGGTCAAGGAGTTCAACAAAGACGCCATAGCCATGGAACAACTCCACGTCTGATCCGTTGCCCCTCGAACAACATCCCAAGAAGAACTCGAAGACTCGGTTCGAATGGTCTTCACTCTTACCCAAGAGTGAAGACACCAAAGTTGCCAAAGCAAGGAAGTGTACTCTTTTTCCTACTCCGGATTTTTCCCAATGGGTTTACCGGAGAGGTTTTAACAAGGCATGGAGCTTGGTGCGCAACGCCTAAAGGCTAAGTTGCTTCACGCGCAAGGCCAAGGCGGTTATCTCTCTTCCCTCTTATTTTTGGTTTAAATTTGAACAATGGGAATATTCCTCTCTTTATCCTTATGCTTTTGAACGTTGAGAGCTTTGCTTTGAAAGTCAATTGAGGTGATGTGTTCCATTTACAAGGGAAACACGTCTAAGGATGATTGTGCGGATCTTAATGAATCCGCGTGTCCCAAAGCCCTCACTTGACCTAGTGTATTTAAACTCTCTCTTAGCATTTGTTCCTCCTTAGACTTGAATGAAAATAAACTTTTCTCAAGAGAGATTCTTGACTTGTCTCCATCCTCTCATTAGTCCAATCCGGGATTACCTAAGTGAGAGAACCCTAGCAAGACTCGAACCGGGTTTGATCTTGTTAGTGACCGTATCAAGAGAAGAACCAGCCCTCTTGTGTCGTCTTTCGATCCACTCTCGTTTTCCCTCGTCTTGCTTCCATCGATTCCCCTTCGCAACCTCGAGTTCTCTTCCACAAGTTCTCGAGTTTATCCATCGAACCATCTCAACTCGTCTCCACCATCGCTTCCATCGCAACCGTCCGTTTGCTCGTTTCCGCAGCCGTCCTGTCTGATCGACCAGTTCGTGGCTTCTCGTCCGTATTCCTAAACAGCTCGTTTGAATCGCTGCAAACTCCGTTTCCCTCGTTTGTTTCTCACATAGATCCAAAACCAAGAGCCTTTGTCGAGGAAAGTTCCACCGTTTGTAAGTTGACCGAGAGCTCAAGCCGCGTCCGTACCGCATCCGCGTCTCCGTGTCACATCACACGGTCTCCCACTTTTATTCAAAATAGAAAAGAAAACTACGAACGAACACGACGCGGGACAGCAGTCCCATTCACATTCACTAAAAGAATATAATTTAGAGTTTTAGGAAAAGACTCTAAACTATGAAAACCCAAAGGTAAGGAAAAATATAGTTTGCCAACCCATCGGCAAGACGGTAGCCTCCCTATACACATGCAAAACTGGATTATCCAGTCCCTTGAAATGAAGTCATAGCACAACCGTACTAGGAAGGACAGCGTATGTGAATCACTAATCCCTGTCCGTAAAAACCCACCACTATCTCTGAATCTATTTCCACCTCCACACACGTCACCCGTCTCTCCCAAGCCATGTACAGACCATAATACACTCCCCATAGCTCAGCAAGAGGCGCTGAACATATACCAATATTCAGAACAAAACTGACACACCAATTACCCGAACCATCTCGCAGCACCCCCCCCCCCC
>NW_010921708.1:110502-141670 GCF_000633955.1 Camelina sativa
CCCCCCCCCCGGCAGTCGTAGGCCTCGGATTACCACGGGAGGCTCCATCTGTATTGAGCTTTACCCAACCTGCTGATGGTAACTTCCATGAGATGAGAGTCTCAATACGTTCCACTACCCCTGATTTACCTCTGTGTCGTGAAAATGCAGTTAAGACATCCCTGGCCTGATCTTTCACAAACTACAGTCTATCTCTGCACTTCCAGTTCTCCCCAAACACATTCCCGCATCTCCACTTCCATCTCCACCGAGCTGATTAAGCAAACAAAGTTGGCCATTCAGTATTTCCCATGACCTCCTTACTCTGCAGATTAACAAAAAGCCATTCCAGTATTGAAAGAGAAAAGAAACCAGCCCTATATCTTGTGGGACCAACTTTTGCCATATCCCCGACATCGCAGGACAGTCACGTAAAATATGAAGAATAGTCTCCTCCCCCCTTTACACACCGAACAAAGACTCGTATCAGAGAGATATCTTATGTACCGCTCTGCATTTGTCATAATAGCTTGATTACCTACCAGTCATAGGAAAGTTCTTATCCTTTCTGGCGCGACTACCTTCCGTATGCGTTCAAAAAAGGTCCCACAAATCTGTGTAGGTGAACCATTCTGAGTTAAGAGAGCATAGGCCGACTTCACTGAAAAATTGCCCTCACATCTACTCCAACATAACATGTCACTAGCCCCCGTCACAGTATCCACAACAACGGATGCAAGGTGTAATTTGATAAAATCAAGGATATAGGGAAGAACTCGGGTGAGATCCCAGCCTGCAGTCTCCCTCCACATCTCCTTGGTAGTCACCTTCTCATAAATTAACATGTGTACATTTATTCTAGAGAAAAATTAATTAGGAATAATTCTATTTTGATTTAGCAAAATGTGTATATATATTAATGTTATGACAAATTAAATTAAACTGAATATCAGGTTTATGAAAATTGACCCAACAAAAATTATTTAAATTGAAAACAAATGGAACCTTGCTGCAAACAAATGAAATAATATTAAGAAAACCGATCAAAAACCTAATTTAGCAATTGAACCAAAATGAATGAAATGAACAGGAATTTACTAAAACTAGAAATATACATATATATATATATATATACTAACAGTAAAGTAACCCCCTCTTAAACATTTGTTTAAATATGATATAAATTTTTAAAAATTTAAGTTAATTGTAAAGTAAAACAGTGACTATTTTATATAAGAGTTATATAGACACTCTATATATATTATGACATGAAAAAGAAAAAGAAAAAAAAAAACAAATCATACATTTATAAATTTTATAATAGCTTAAAAGAGTCAAAATTAAATAATTAATTTCATACGAGCTATCAAATAGATTTTACACCAGATTGAAGAAGAAAGTCCGAAACCAGTCACAAGGCGTGTGACCAATGTGAAGCTGTCCTTGGGAGCGGTCACAGCTCACGTGACCGGAGTAAAGTATTCACCATATATTAGTCATAGCCTCCTAAAGCCTTTATCCTGCACTTAACATTATAAAAAAACAAATTTAGCCCTAACAATCCTAATTGATCCCAAAACCTACAAATACAAGTGTAAACCTAGGTTTTTGATGTGTTTTCTTGCGCCCCAAAAAGAGAGACCTATACACCTAAAGGAGAGACCTATACAACAGAGATTCAAAGCATAAACAGAATGTAAAGCAAGCAATCCAGATGGTGCTCGATCAAGCACTTGACCAAGCTCAGTAAGAGTGTGGTCGAGTGGCTAGGTCGAGTGACTTAAAACGTAAAACATAGACTAAATAACAACCCATAATGCAAAATAAACAAGACCGAGAACAACTATGATGCAATAAACAGACAATCAATAAACAAAGTAGGTCCTATAGATGGATTCATTGGCTAGTCTTAAGCTATGACTATCTAAACTGATCAACAAACTTCAAGCAGTATAAGTTATCCTTAGACAATGACCTCTTATACTTACTAATCCACTCTCATGACAATAGTAATCCATTCTCACTAGCTAAGACATGAATAAACAAGCATTAAAGATCCAAATAATTATTTGTCAAAAACCACCCTAGACAACTAATCTCTTAGGCTAGGCACAATAATCTCCAGTATTAGTCTATTCTAGCAACATAAACATTTGTTGAATGAAAGGAAACCTGAGATCTATCCTTAACTTCTCAGAACAAATATAGCATAGAGAACACCTAATCTAGAAAGGATTTATAAACAAACAAGCTTGATCAGTCTAGATAATCATAACCCTAAACCAGCCTAAACCATCTCTAAGATCCTAGCTCACTACTCAGATCTATAAATCATGATGATGAACACAAAACCAGAAAAGGTTAAAAAAGCATGATTAGATAGATAAAAGAGAGATCTACAACTAAATACAAAGAAGCAAGATCAAAATCCAAACAGATCAAAATTTATAAGGTTTACAAGACTCTGAAAATTTGGGTAAAGATAAGAAAAAGTGGATAATGATGCAATAATGTAAAAGTTTCCCAAAGGGGATAAAACTAGGTTTTTCCCAAACTCTCTAGGACCACTAGGATATTTCTGACTTGTGGGCTGCCATAGGGTACAAGGGGTATATATAGTGAGGGAAGGAAACCCTGATTAGCTAGCAGACAAAATAGAAGGTCGACTGGGTAAATGCTCGACCATGTGCTCGGTCGAGTGGCTTCTTCTTCTGATCTTCACTTGGCCGAGTCTTTCTCCCAACACAGTCGAGTGTGATGGTCACGTGGCCTCGAGACTTTGGTTTTCTTCCATTCCAACCTTGATCTGCTCCATTGGATGTATCCTCTTCTTCCTCAGCTCACTTCCAAGCTCCAAAGGATCAAATTCACCTGTTTATGCATGTAGACATTCAAATGCAATGCAGATTCTACTCTATGCACAAACAGAGGCTAAAGTACACAAAAATGACAAAATTATTTAGTAAACTATGCAAAAGAGATGAATAAACTATGCTTAAACAGGGTAAAATATATGTACATCACCCACGACAAAATATATGTAATAATATTTTGAATAAAAATATATCACATAGCAATAAATGATGAGGTATTTGTTGGGACCAGAACTCCCTCCGGGTTTCTAGTTCTCGTCAAAGGCCAGGAATGTTGACTTTGGGTCCCCTTCTAGGGCGCATGTCACTAGCGGTTTGGGGGGGAGGGTCAATGAGCTCGGCGTCGAGGTGGCTCAGTTCGGGACCATTGAGCTCAAAAAGTGAATGGAGAGCTTGGAGCCGGAGTGAGCAAGGGCGAGAAGTCCGGGACTATGCAGAGAGATTCTCAGACAAGGAGAAGATTTGGTCAATATGAAGATGCATCGATCGAAACAGATAAATTTATGGAGAGCCCACTTAAATATGGAGTTCTCTCAGGACATTTGACGAAAAGATGCATTTTGGTGATATAGGTGGTCAAATTAATTCTTTTAAACCTCTCCGCAAACCAAGATATCACAAGTCTTGAGAGAACTCTACAGTTAATCGTGCTTATGCTGGAGTAGTTTGAGGATGGGTGACCTTCCGGAAAGTGATTGTCGTAACTATGCGAGTGAGTACAAAACACATAGAAATATCATGTCATAATTTGTAGGATCAGTAAACTAGTATTTACAGCTTCCCAGACGTAGCAACCTAGCCGTTAGATTGGGTGGGCCCACAACCAAAAGTGGACTTGGAGCCCACTAAGAGAGTTGAGCCCATGGACGGGAAGTGGACATGGGACCCGCAAAGAGAGTTGATGGAGGGCTCACACTGTCAGGGGTGACGGTCTTGGTGCGCTACGAAAACGTTGCGATCTGTTAGTGGGGATGAATTGTGATACTCTAGTTTGTAGAGAGGTTTAAAATAATTGATTTGGCCACTTATGTCACGTAAGTGTTTTTATATTTTCGGTCAAAAGTCATGAGAGTACAAAATACTATGAAAGATCACGTAGTGATTGTCCGAAAAATGCGAGTAAGTAAAAAACACAGGAAAAGATCATGTACTGATTTATAGAATTGGTAAACAAGTATTTAAAGCCTCACGAATATATTAAACCAGCCGTCAGATATGATTGGATCAACGGTTGAGAGTGGATGTGAAGCCTACGAAGAAAGGTTCTCCCATATGTCGGAAGTGGATATAGAGCCCGTTAAAAGACTTGAAGGTCGGGGCATTAAATAACTTTATGGATCTTTATTCTCTTGGTCCAAATTGAAAGAATCATATAACTTGGTCAAAATTATATTTAGACATGTAGAATTTTATTATCTTCAAAAAAATTTCTTATATCATGGATCAATTTTGGGCCTAGCCTGCTACTATCAAATAATCAAGCAATTTATGTATGATCCAATTCAAAAGGTCTCTTAAATTCTTCAAAGTTGAATATGAGCCGACGTCGTTTACTCCAACAGTGAAAGACGGCAAAGACAAACCCGATTACGCAGACCGTACGCGCTACTCCGTCCGACGGGGGAAGGAAGGAGAAGAAGACGGACTCAAAGAACCAAAACCCAAACTTCTCATCAGTCACTCTCTCCGAGATCTGCATCGTCGGAAGAATTTCGCTTCCGACGACGTTTCTCTCCTCTGACTTCGCTCCGGCCTTCATAATCCGGTGCTGAATTTTGAATCCGGGGAACTGAATCTGAGAGAGTCTCGTCCCCCACGAGGTGTTAATATGGCCGGGATCTTGAATAAATTGCGGAATCTAGATGCATATCCTAAGATCAATGAGGATTTTTACAGCCGGACATTGTCCGGCGGCGTAATCACTCTCCTCTCCTCCGTCGTTATGTTCCTTCTCTTCTTCTCCGAGCTCCGTACGTCTGAGAGCTCTTAAGATGTCTCTTTCCGATTTTTGTATATATGATTTGCATGATGTATGTATTGAATTTTGATTTTGGTTTGTTTTAGGTTTATATCTTCATACCGTCACGGAGACGAAGCTTATAGTGGATACTTCAAGGGGAGAGACGTTACGAATTAACGTAATGTGATTTTTGATGTTTTTCTTTTTCTTCTAGTGTCTAGTAGATCTCTCTCATAAGTTTCATTTATGATGCAGTTTGATATTACTTTTCCTGCTCTAGCATGTTCGATTCTTAGTGTTGATGCCATGGATATTAGTGGAGAGCTTCATCTTGACGTGGTATGTTTTGAAATTGTTATTTGTATTAGTTCAGTGACTCTTCTTAGTTTTTATGCTTTGAAACATGTTGTAAGGTTGTCAATTGTGTGAATTGGCAGAAACATGATATTATAAAGAGAAGGTTAGATTCTAATGGAAACACTATCGAGGCAAGACAGGACGGAATAGGCGCTACTAAGGTTTGTTCTCTGTCTCTTTCTGGACTGGATAATGTGTGATTTCGTAAATGGAAGACTGAAACTGTTTTTGTATACTTGTCATTATATTCTCTGGGATTTTTATAGTCATCCGGCTAGGATAGAGTTGCAGGAAAATGGCAATTTTACTATATAAAGGCAAGAACTGAAAGTGGTTTGTTTTTGGGCCCTTGTAAAGTCTCATACTTTTTTGTGCTTGTGCAGATTGAAAAGCCACTGCAGAAACATGGTGGCAGGCTGGAACATAACGAGACTTACTGTGGTTCTTGCTATGCGGCTGAAGCGGTAATTGTGTTATCTTTCTCTGTCTTTCTGCTTAGTGCATTTGGATCATGGTTTCTCCAGTCCATATTAGGATTACCCTTGATTGTTTAGTACTAGAATGGATTAAACAGAAAAGAGATGTCATAGTGGATCTTGTTTTCTGTACAATATATAGACTTATTATGTCAGCAGGATAGGTGATGGTGCTTTTTCAATCTGGCTCTTTTTTGCTTTCATGTGACCTATGTTGTTTATCCTTACAGGAAGAGCATGACTGTTGCAATACATGTGAAGATGTTCGTGAAGCATACCGAAAGAAAGGTTGGGGAGTTACAAATCCAGATTTGATTGACCAGGTGAACCTTTTGAATTCTTTACATCTGTGTTTCATTGTGGTAGTAGCAAGCTTAGTTCATTTGTTTCTTTCTTTCTTTGTCTTCTTTCGTCTTTCCCTGTTAGACTCTCAAAAGCTTGTGTGTGGTTGGTTTATTTGTTATGCACTTGTAACTTGTAAGGCTCTAAACACGTTTCAATTGAATGTTTCTGATTCAGTGTAAACGAGAAGGTTTTCTACAAAGAGTAAAGGATGAAGAAGGGGAAGGGTGCAATATCTATGGGTTCTTGGAGGTAAATAAGGTGGCTGGGAACTTCCACTTTGCTCCTGGGAAAAGCTTTCATCAGTCGGGTGTGCACGTTCATGATCTTCTTGCTTTTCAGAAAGACAGTTTTAACGTAAGAAAAACGACTTATCCTATTGGCGCCAATTCATTGTTATGCTTCTAATTATATATAATTCAATATGTTGTGTCTCCCTGCAGATAAGTCACAAGATCAATAGACTGACTTATGGGGACTACTTTCCTGGCGTCGTAAACCCTCTTGACAAGTAATGACCATTCTGGTCTATTCCATTCACATTCTATTTATTTTTTCATGCTCTCTCTAAGGTACTTGAAATTGCAGAGTCCAGTGGAGTCAAGACACACCTAATGCTATGTACCAATACTTTATCAAGGTTTGTTCCCAAGACAAGCATGATATGCTAGTTACATTTATCATTAAAATTCCGTGTTTACTCCATTCTGTTTCGTCTGCTTTTATTAGGTTGTACCAACAGTATACACAGATATCAGAGGACACACAATTCAATCAAATCAGGTGGAGCGAGGCTTTTAATTGTTTGACCTTATGCTCTATTTATTTTGAGTATCGTATGATCTGAACTTGAGGTAAAATGTGCAGTTCTCGGTGACTGAACATGTAAAGAGCTCAGAAGCAGGTCAACTGCAATCTTTGCCAGGAGTTTTCTTCTTCTATGATCTATCACCAATCAAGGTGAGTGTGTTGTGTTCCAACTCCAATTCTATAAAAAGTAAATATATTCATATTCCTCCTAATAGAAATGTGGTGTTTCGGCAGGTAACATTTGCAGAGGAACATATATCGTTCTTGCACTTCTTGACGAATGTTTGTGCCATAGTCGGAGGTATGATAACCTATCTCTCTCTATAACATACACCATAGGTCCATTAGTCCATAACATAAGTTGTTGGTTGAATCAAAAATCTGAAACGAAACATGTAAAAATGCACAGGTGTTTTCACGGTATCTGGTATAATAGACGCGTTTATATACCATGGTCAAAAAGCTATCAAGAAGAAAATGGAAATCGGTAAATTTAGCTGATCTTTTTACATTTAGTTTTTTGGGGTTTAGCTGATCTCTCTCTCTCTTTTTTCGTTTTGCGGATAATACGATTCATACATACCCCTCAAACGCGTCAAATGTAATATGATATCATTTATTTAATTCTTTTTGTTAAACTGACGACTATGCCCATAAATATATATTGGTATACGTTACGCTCTATAAATGTCTCTAGGCCTGGGTTGTATCAATCCAGCTGTTTGACAGCCCCATGCGTGCGTTACAATTATCGTCTTTTGACTTTTTGTCTTTTGGGTTTCAATCTAAAGTTAAGTCCTCGAGTCAGTCTTTGAATTTAGTGTATGGATTCAATGAATGGAGAAAAAATAGAAAGCAAAACAGTCTCAACATAATAAACGCTGCGAGTATCAGATATCATATTTTTAGTGTTGATGCGAATGTTTTCATTGCAATTTATGATTTATTTCAATTGGTAGACGACGGTTAGTGTATACTCCCTCCGTATTTCAGTTGGTAGAAGTTTTTTGTTTCAATAATATAGGATGTTTTTAAGAATTTATGCAATTTAAGATTACTTTAGTATTTTATATTATGCAGTATTGTTTCTGATTTGCTGAACTTGTTAAAAGTAAATACTTCTTAATACATTGTTTCATCCTTTGGTCTTGGCCTGGAGTTTCTCAATTTGGACACTCTTTTACCATCTTACCATCGGAGTCTTTCCTCTCCATTGAAAGTATATTTGCTCGTTAAAAAATAAAAACTAACTTTTTCTCAATTCAACCATTTTTGGAAAAATAATATTCCTACAAGTGGATAAATCATGAAGTTTTCTTTTAAAAGTCTTTTCTTTTTCTTTTAAAAGTCTATTCTGAAGGAAAAAGCATGGGAATGTAACAATATTAAGCTAGACTTTATATTTTGGAATTGGTACATCATTTTGATACCACCTAAAGTTTCACTAAGAAGGGTCCTTTTCTTCCACTCTTGTGTTCCTCTTTTGACTTCTTCGAAATTTGACTAAAATTAACAATATTAAGCTAGAAATGTAGCAATTTAAATTTCAAATTTTCACTCTATATGGTTCTCCATTAGTCTAGTTTACTTTCTAATCATTTTTAAGCTGAGCACAATGGTCCTACTGCAGAACGGAACTTAAGGATCATGATATGTTACCAACTTGGAATATGTATTCATAATAACCTTTCTCACTTTTCTAAGTACTCCCTGTACGGTATATGTGTATATCTTTATGTGAAGCGATGTTAAATGAGACAATAGTAAAAAAATAACTGGGACCTAACCAAATTCATTTCAATTAAGAAAACGAAGCTTGAGGTGTCCATAATCTACATGGTACGGCATGAACAAAAAAAAGCTTGAGCAGTCTTATAATTTACACACTTGCATTACATTCATACAAAATGCCAAATTACAAATTTTAAGCACAGCTACGAACCCCTAATTTTAAACAGAAAATACAACACATGTAGTTATAATGAACAAAAATGAATAGAATCCTAATATTTTACGATAAAATTGAAGCCCAATCGATCTCGTAAGAGGGACACTTTCCAAGCATGAAATTTTCATTCCACGACATCTCTGCCTCTTCGCACATCTCCGGCACCATAACATCTGACGTCGGCGAACCCGAACCGTCACTTTCACCCGACCCGGAATGTTGCTGTGGTGCAGCCGGCTGCTCAGCCGAAGAAGCTGTGGCTTTAGCTCTTTTCCTTGATGACCTCTCCGTTTTGCCCGGTTGATTTTTGGGCTCAGCTAATATGGCTTCAAGCTTAGCGTCTACGGCAGCTTGAATAGGACCATATTCGCCCGAGTCAGACGGAGATGAGCCGGTTTGGTATCGGAGAGCTGGAAAGTTAAGCCGAGCCGAGTCGCCACGAAGCTTGAACGCGGCACGATCATAAGCCAACGCGGCTTCTTCAGCCGTGTCGAATGTTCCGAGCCAGAGTCGGGTTCGGTTCCTGGGTAAACGGATCTCTGCGACCCATTTTCCCCAATGCCTTTGCCTCACTCCACGATAGAGCTTGGCAGGCTTTGAAACCAAACCCGAACCTGAAACCGGACCCGGTTGGGTCATAGAAACCGGTTGACTCGGGTCGATGAAGTTGAGCATGCAGGTGTTGTCTTGGTGAAGGTAAGTGATATTGTTTTGGTAATGGAACTGAGATTGGTAGTTTTGTTCTAGAGAATCGGGTTGTTGGAGATCCAACCCGAATGAAGATGGATAGGTCATGGAACCGGCATAAAGATCCGGGTAAGGGGTTGTGAAAGATGCATGAGGGTTATAGTAGGAGGAAGAAGAATATGGGTCGTTTGGTGCAGACACAAACGCAGCGTTTGAAGATCCAAACGCAGAATCTGAGGCAGACGTGGAAGCACTTTTGTAAAAAGGTTGAAGTGCTTCCATAAGCTCGCCGCCGCTGCCGCCGAAGAAATCCGCCATTGGAGTTTCCTGAAATATAGAAAAAAAAATATACTACAAAGAAAAATGATTATATAAAAAATTAGATTAAAAAACCTTTGTCTTTTTAGAAAAAAAAATCAAAGACTGGTTTTTTTTCTTTTTCTAAATAAATAAATTTTGATCAACGAGGTTTGAAATAAGCAACCTCCATAGATCAAAACTAAAAGAAATATATGAACAAAAAATAAATAATAAGAGGATCAAATCTTGAGGGGAACTAAAAAATGCCCATGAAGTTTGATCAACTCTATAAAGAATGAAAAAATAAAAAGAATATTAAGAGAAGTTCATAATAATTTTTTAGAAAACAAAGATGGATCTCGTTTTCTTAAAAACACCTGAACTGTTTTTTCTTTTACAAAAATTTGTCGTTTAGATGAGTTTTGGCAAAATATAAACTCATAAAGCAACACTTCATAAGAAAATCGTGATTTCTGATTTATGAAAGACGAAAACAAGACCAGGGAAGAGTTTTTTTTTTTGAAGATGAAACGAAGCAAAGAAAACAAGAAGATGAGAAATAAACCCTAAGTTTCACTCAAAAGTTAACCTNTTTTTTTTTTTTTTTTTTTTCTCTCACTCTTTCTCACACTCACTCTTCTCTCTCTCTCTCTCTTTTGGAAGATGCTCTCAAGCTCACCTTGGTGATACCCAACCAACTCTCAGCGTTTATATAGAGCCTCCTCCAGTGAAAAATATATTAAAATATTTCATATATCAATCCTAAAATAATGTATTTGACTCACGCTATATTAGAAACATATAATCAAATATATATTTACATGAGAAAAATTCAAGAATAATGTAGCTTTAGATGGTAAACAACACAATTTTCAATTGACGCATAAAATTTTAATATATATTAAATAAGTATTTTGATTCTTAATTTTTATTAACTGAACCAAATTAGTATCGTCCGTAGAAGTTAAAGTTTTAATGCATCCATAGAAAATTTGGCATATTTTAATAACCTTTCTAAAACATTTTTACCTATTTAAAATTGAAATATTTAAATAATTTGAAATAAATAAAACTGAAGAATCATAAAATTCTTAAATATTGATATGTTTAAAAGGACAGTTATGATAAAGTTTTTGAGTTCCACAATTAAGTTGTGACTAGCTATATTGAAGAATCCGTGATATTAACGTGACTAAGTTTTGTAATCTTTTGATGATAATTAATATAGTATGCTAAAAGTTTTAATATTCTCACCGAACTTGGAGTCTTGAGATTGAAGATTCCATGCAGAACAGAAGCGGAAGCACATAGCCAATAAAACGAGGTCGCATCTCTTTAGTGCGGCCACTTGGCCTCATCATTCTCTTCTATTTGGCATCTATTCTCATTTATCTGCCACTTTTGCAGTAAAGTACTACCTTGTGGGATAGATTAGTACTTCTTCTATAAGACTGTTTTTGTGCAAGAATTTTCGGATTAGTAAAATATATACAACTCTTTTCACATACTTAATTCGTGGAGGTTCTTAATTTAGTATACTCTCTCTTTTAGATTTACTTAAATTTGGTTTGTGAGTGAGATGCGATTGATATAGTATTGTTGATTTGTTTCTAGTGGTTCATTTTGGAAGTCTTAATTAGCCTTAAAGATAACGCGCGTTTCAAAGAAAAGGTTGGGAATGATACAGTATATACACCTAACTAAACATTTTGCATTTTGTATGGATGTAATGTAATTAATGAGCTAGATGAAAGAGTAGTTATTAACTTATTGTTGTATTTTTATTTGGCTTCATCGTTAGTAATACAGTATTACTAATACTACTTTGTTTTTCGATCTTTCAATATACCACTAAACTTTTAAAATTTTTTTTTTTTCTTCTTCCAATTCCATAATTTTTTTTTTGGTAGACTCCAACCGTCAACAAATACCGTTGGAACAACAACGGTGATAATTAAGTGATCATTTAAGTTAATAATGGAAGTAATACTAAATCATTTAAGTTAATACTAAATCATTTAAGTTAATAATGATTTAAGTGATAATTAAGTTGAGGAGTCACGTGGGAATGAAAGCATCACGTGATCTCAGGCGCAATTTGCTGCAAGTGGGAAAACTGTACTTTTTACGTTGGCGTCGTCTCGAAATGAAGAAGACTCACGCGTCTGCCCCGGCGCGTGTTTGTTTTATTTTTCCCATTCTCTCACATTTTTTTTGCCTGTCATCTGAATTTTATTGTGAAACCAAAAAAGAATACAAGTTAAAATTAAATAAGTTGGCTAACTAACTAATTTTTCCAGAAATATAGCCTAAAAGAGGAAAGCAAAGCCTTTCCCAGTGACATAGCCTAAAAGAGGGAAACAAATTAAGCTCTTAACTAAATACATAGAAACTAACTAAAAAAAAAGACAAAATTCTAAAAAGAAACAAAATTCTAAAAAGAAACAAACGTTATAGAAACTAAAACAGGAAAAATGTCATTAAAATCTCTAAGTCTACATTTTCATTGATTTAAAGCCTGAATTCTGCTTTTGGAGGAAAAAAACACCAATTCTTTGTTGACTTCTAAATAAATCGCAAACTCTCGTTGACTTAGCCTTTTGAGACACAACGTTAAGTGGTCAAACGGAGAAATTAAACGGGGTTAATTATCCGTTAACGATATCCGTTAATAGCAAAACGACACTGTTTATAACATCCTAAAACCCCCCAAATTAAGAAATCGATTCTCAATTTCCCCAATTCACAAACTCTAATCGATCTCAATTTATCTTTTCTTGTTCAATTTCTCTTTTCTTCTTCGATTTCTCTCTTCTTCTTCGAGTTGACGAGATGAGTTCTAGCTCAGAGACATCGGTGGTAGCTTCGTTCGACCGTGGAGTGCAATTGAAGTTTGTTTGTGGAGCCGGTGTAACGATCTTTACATCGAGAACTGAAGAGAACATTGGTCGACCATTCTTCCAGTGTATAACAAAAAGAAATCTAGAATCTTCTCGTCATCGAAGATATCATGTTTGATTAGGGTTAGATTGATTAGGGTTTGTGAATTGGGAAAATTGAAAATCGATTTCTCAATTTGGGATTTTTAGGGTGTTATAAACAGCGTCGTTTTGCTATTAACGGATCTCGTTAACGGATAATTAACTCCGTTTAATTTCTCCGTTTGATCACTTAAAGTTGTGCCTCAAAAGGCTAAGTCAACGAGAGTTTGCGATTTATTTAGAAGTCAACAAATAATTGGTGTTTTTTCCTCCAAAAGCAGAGTTCGGGCTTTAAATCAACAAAAATGTAGACTTGGGGATTTTAATGACATTTTTCCCAAACTAAAACCCTATAAGTTTATAATTAAACAAAGGCACGAGAAACTCCCACAAATTTTTTCTATAGAACCTATAAATGCCAGACACACCAATAAGTCCAATCTTGTTATAAAGTGCATGTTGAGAAGAAAACGTGAAACTAGATTTTGTTAAAGTATTTTGCTCAAATTTTATAACAATACTAGATTTTAAATCGTGGTACACCGCGAGACAATACATTTAAACTAAAATATAAAAATTACAAGCTGCATTTGTTTGTTAATTTTTCTTTGTTTTATTTAGTGTTTAAAATTGTATAAGTGTATTTTGATAGTTAATATTAGGATTTAACCCGTAATATACAAAGAAATAATTACATAATCGTAATTTAATCAAGATATGTATATTAATGAATAATTTTGCAGCACCAAAATAATGATATTTCAAATTTATATTAATACTAATTCAAACTCATGAAGCTATAACCCGTGAATTTGAAAGATAGAGCAAAAATAAAATAAGAGGTATTGAACCTAGAGAAGAATAAACAAAAAGAGTGGGAGAGACATTTATAAAGCATAAAAACTTTAAAAAGTCAGCTACTGTAGACTGTTTTCCATCAGCAAAAGAACATAGAGGTCCCAACATTATCATTCAGTTGTGGCATGGCCGCATGGGAGGCACAGGGACTGCCCCAGATTCGGTGATCCCTCCATGACATCTCTACATATTTCATCACAGTTGTATATGTGCAGCTGCCAAATGAGCATAGCAAATAAGTGCATTTTTTTATGTCGTTGGTGATGCTAACTTGAGAATAGTATTTATAGGCGAGAAATTAAGTTGAATATGTCCCCACCTTTTCAAGCAACAGATTGAACGCATTAGCAACTAATTAAGGATTTCATATTCGCATAATATATATATGGGAATATGCCAAGTTTATATTATGAGATTAATTTTGATTAATTTTGAGCCATTAATTTGTTTCTTTATACGATTTTGTATATAGAAATTCGGAACAAAATTATATTTTAGAATTGAATGTGGTGATTAATTAGGAAGATAGAAAATCGAATGTAGCTGATTTATAAGCTCCTCATAAATTTTTATTTTGAAATCGATTATTATAAAGATTTTATAGAGATTTATTAAGAGGATGAAAATGGAAAATTTTATTTCAGATTTAATAGGGAGGTAAATTAGGAAATCTTTGTTTTTGTTAATGGAAAACAGCTGAATCAATATTTTGTTTTATAATTTTATTTTTAAAAATATCTCAACTCCAAAACTTCTTTGTTAAAACTGCTGTGAAAATGTTAATATAGATTTACATAATATTATGTATATGAAGGGATTGAAATTCTTTCTCTTTATATAAAGCATCTAATGCATGCATACCACAAGCTTAACATGTCCATCATTATCCTTAGTTTGATATCGAAAATATTATATAAAAACCAAAACCTGTTTCGAGTAACTATAATCAAATTAAATTGTACAAAAATAAAATATAAATCTGTTTTGTTCTTGAGAATAATCGCTGTCCTAAATTTTTGAATAGAAAGTCTTTTGTAGTTTAAATTGCTACACAAAATCTAGGAACCCTTTCTAGTATAAATTGGTTTTTATACATATAATGATATTTGTTGACTGAGAGGGGCAAAAATAATTTAAAGCGGAAAAAACAAGCAATGATAAGATAAAGACGACCAAATGGCAATAAATTAAATTAATTGGTTAAGTATTTTATATAAAAACGTAGAGATTGCTGGTCCGAATGGTACTTGAGAAAAAGTCATGTAAAAATGCATTGGCGTCTGATTCAGAAAAATGTATAGTATGACAACCCGTCCTGTGGATCCCACTAGCCCTCCGCTAGCTGCCCCAACGGACCGTCCGTAGATCCTGCTACCCCCCGCTAGCCAGCCCAACGGACCCCAAGCTGGTCCTACAGGGCATCGATCCTAACCCCTCACTGTGGATATCCAAATCCATTAGTAGGTTATTGGTGCGCCAGACATTCCTCGAACCCTTGTCCCCACCCTTTAACAACCTTCCCACAGGACAAGCTGTCACCAATTGACCTGCAGATCAATTGGTGACAGCTTGTCCTGTGGGAAGGTTGTTAAAGGGTGGGGACAAGGGTTCGAGGAATGTCTGGCGCACCAATAACCTACTGGTGGATTGAGATATCCACAGTGATGGGTTAGAATCGATGCCCTGTAGGGCCAGCTTGGGGTCTGTTGGGCCGGCTAGTGGGGAGCTAGCGGGGTCCACAGACGGTCCGTTGGGGCAGCTAGCTGGAGGCTAGTGGGGTCCACGGGATGGGTTGTCACATATAGACCTAGAACTTGTTAGTTATTATAAAGAGAAGAAAAAAAGTAGTAGTAGAAGAAGAAATAAACATGATTCTTGGTGTAACATCCGCGAACCAAAACTCTGCATTTTGGGGATGGGTGTCGATCGACACCAAGAGTAGTGTCGATCGACACCATTAATTTCTGGTTCGACCAGTTCGATTTAATTATTGATTTGGATCGGTTTGGTTTAGGGAAAACCATTGAACCGTGATATTTAAGTGTTTTGTCGACAGAAAAGGATTTTGGAAGGTTGTATTGTCTCCGTTTAGAGTTTTTGAGAGAAAAGAGTTGTTCTTGAGATTTTGGGAGAGATTGGTGAGATTCTTGGCTGTTCTTGAGAGATCTGAAGCTAGGAAGGTGCTAGAAGCTTGCTAGGAAGGTTGGATTTGTTGCTGTTGGTCAGAAACTTCCTGCAAAGAGGTGAGTGCATGACCATGGCTGATCTAAGCCTGAGATTTCATTTGTCTTGCTTGCTTGGTGTTGTTTGTGGTGTTTTCTTGCTTGTTATGGTTGCTATAGGGTTCCTACGGATTCATATGGCTTTGGGATTGAGTATTGGACGGATTGGAGGTGATGGGAAGTGGAATTCGACTCTCAGCTTTGAGCGGTTCGCGAATGCAGAGTCAATATTGATCGACACCAAGTGGGTGTCAGTCGACACCAGTTAGCAGCATCGATCGACACTAGTTAGCAGCATCGGTCGACACTGTGGGGTAGTGTCGGTCGACACCAAGAGCCAGTGTCGGTCGACACTTGGCTGGTGTCGGTCGACACCTCCCTTCCAGCGAGACTATGTTTGCTTCCTGGTTTGTTTGCTTTGTTTGTTGATTGTTTTGGACATTGATATCTCAGTTGCTTGTGTGTATAGTCCAGTAGATGAGAGGATTATCTCACTGAGTGTTTATAAAATACTCATGCATCTTAATTTGTGTTTGTAGTGCAGGTAAAGACAAAGTGTGATCGTAGAATCAAGGCAATGAAGAGGAGGATGTTCTAGGGACTCGATTAATTGTTGTCTGGCATTGCTAGGTTGCTAGAGTTGGGTCATTAGAACATTGCTAGGTTGCTGGTTCTATGTTTTCTGTTGTTTGGTTTTTGGATATTTGCTATGCTTTAAATATTGGTTATTTAATTATTGGATATTTATTGGTTAATGATATTGATATTTTCTACTGTTTGGTTTAATTATGGCTAGGTGGCTAATAGTATCGGACCACTAGTTGTAAAGTATTTATTATTATTATTATTATTATTATTATTATTATTATTATAAAAAGAAAAAAAACGGGTTGGGTCGTTTTACTTGACCGTAGTAGTCTGGTAGACGGGGAGGCCCCAACACCAATTTCTATTATTGTACTGATCAGAGGACTTATTCTTCATTATTTACTAATTAATGGAGATACGCTTATAACTAACGTCTATTCATTGCTAATTGCAATTAGTATAACAATTTACGCTTATTTGACTTTCAATATTCGAGAGGCAAATCCATCAGTTTCCTTTAATATGAGTATAGCGTTTGATAAGAATATGACAGTAGTACTATAATTTAAAGAAATACGTCTGTAATTAAATAGTAGTATTTAGAATTTTAATGTCGACACTTCTGTCTGTCATCTTCTTTACTCTTTACTCTTTGTCTTTTTTTTCTTGGGCTGGGTGGTAAATTGTAGAAGACCAAAAACGCGTTATTTTGGTATTCAATTTACAAGCCAACTGTATTCACACGACACAAATTTTACCACTCACATTAGTAATGAGCATGAAGATATTCTGTTCATGAACCATGTGGTTTCTTATGAATTTTACGGGGTTTTTTCTACAAAACAAGTAAACACACAATTAACTTTCACTCAAAATTATTACCAACAAGCTCACTAACAATCAAATCCAATAAAATCATGATCATTTTACTTGATTAGTAATTTTTTTAGTAGTTGTATGATTGTATCGTATTGTTTAAGTTGCTCATTATCTTTTGATCGAGGCATCTCTTCAAAACATTTTATGCATCTTTACGTTGTTTTGAGGTTTTATTTTGTTTTTTTAATCAAATAGAATTACTTATATATAAAACCAATCTTCTTACTTGCCCACTTAAGAGCTTATTAACTTAATACTCGAGTTTTTTCTAAATTTAAAAATTGTGTTGGTCTTATAAAACATGTATACTTAGAAATCGTGTCCGTCTAAGTTTAAACTTTTAACCATATGTTAGGAGGTGCAGATACTCGTTCACCGTCTAGCGAACATCCGCCACTACTTCATCATTTTTTACAAGTTTTATTGGTAAATCATTTTCTTTACAATATTAGTTGAGTTCTTACAATTTTTATCCAAAATTAAAATTTAAAAGATAGGAAACAGAAAAAAATAATTCTTTCTTTTAGAGGAAATGTAACAAATTCTAAGTCAGCTCAATGAACTAGCAATGTTTCATGTTTATATAAACTCCCTCCATTTTACAGAATATGTCATTTTAATATGTTTCACATAAATTAAAGAAACTTTAAATTAGACATGTATATCCTTATTTTATTAAGTAATTAATGATTCAAATTATGAAAACAACATAACATTTTTCGTATAACAAAGAAACACTTAAAATATATATATATATATATATATATATATATTTTTTTTTTTGTGAAACAGAGAGTAGTATATACTATGGAAAAGAGTATATATACTGTGGAAAAGACGTTAACCTAATAATTATTCTCCTAAAATATCTACTATATAAAAATATGATCGTAATATATACGCTGAATTTTTTACTCCATCAACTTTGTTTTTATTTATTTATTTTTATTTTATTAGTTTTGTTGACATTTATTTTATATTTTGGTTAAGATTTTAAATCTATATATTCAATTCAAAATCAATTCATAAATGCATTTATGAAATTCGAGTCGAGTTTGTAAGAAATAAGAATAACAATTAGAAGAAGAAAAAAATCAATTCAGTGGGTTTGCATTTATGAAATTCGAGTCGAGTTTGTAGGAAATAAGAATAAGTTTGGTACGTTGAACCTTATACAACTGCACAGATTTCTACGTTAGAAAATGCATGACAGCACGAGATGTTTAGTCGAGGAACTAATTAAACATTACAATACGGTATTATTTATTTGCGTCAACGTTATCATAGCTATATAAACTACTACTTATATATTCAAAATACTTCAAAGCTAACTTTCTCGAGAATACATGCAGAGAAGATATAACTATTAGGTCAACAAAATTACGTGAGTGTGGTGGTCACATGACAATTTGGTGTATAATAAAACAAGATTCCCCATTACTTAAATAAAATCACACGTTGCCCCAAATCAATCATTATGTGGATTTATTCGTAATTTTTTTTTTCTTTTTGTTAATTTTTTTTATTTTAATCCGTGTGCTCATATTTGCGACTCGGCCTTACGGTAGAGCAAACGACATTATTTGGTGTATGTTCGTTTTCGCAAAACTAAGGGCATCTCCATTGTCAGAATTTAGCATGAAAAAAATAACTCTTTCTTTTAGAATCAACTCTTATTTAGTGCTCCAAAGAACCGACTCTTGTTAGTCACGTGTCACGAATAGGTTAGGTGTAGATTTTAATATTAAAAAAAAGAAAATATTTTTTCTTCGTCTCTGTTCTCTCTCTCTCTCTCTCTCACATTTCTTCGATCGTCGATTGATTCATACTCATCCTCTGTTTTTGATTTGGAAACAGATTGATTCAATTGTAAATTCGAATTGAGGATTTGATTGATTGGATCATCTCCTTTCATAACTTTCGAAATCCTTTGAATTGAGAACCTCGAAGGTTTGTAAAAACTCTTCCCACTTTGCTTGTGATTTTTCCTGGTTCTGTGATTTCACCTTTTGATTTGTGATGATTGGTATTTGTAGATCTTCCTGAGAATGTTGAATGCATGATGGGTTGTGAAGCTTTTCAGATATTAGATGGAATTAAGAGACACTTGGTTGGGTTGTCTGAAGACCTTTCCATTATAATTCATGTGTTAGTATCTCTACTCACAACATTTCTCCATGCTGAATGAGTCTCTAGTTCTCTAACATTATAGTTTTTAATCTCCATATATTCCCCATTAAGATTAGACTCGTTTTATCATTCTCTGTGTTTTTTCTTTATTGTGTTGCTTTCAAACTTAGATATTTGTAGACCTCTGAAAACATATTATATCTCTGATGGCGAGGTATAACAAGCTCTACTAAATCATTCTTTCTAATGTTGTGTTGTTATCTGCAGATATGTCTTATTGCAAATGCTTCTCCAGATACCGTAGATGAAGTTCTTGCCTTTATTCCATCGCTGAAGGTGAGGCCTTTAGAGCTACCAGAGTCTCATGTGTGTGTTGTTGTTCTTTGAAATCTGAATGGACTTGGGGAAATTTTATCCAATGCAGGCTAAAAAATAGGTGATCAATCAACCCCTAGAAGATGCATTGGTGGAGTTATCCAAACTGAAGAAACCAGAATGATGAGCAGACGAATGCAGTTAACTGTTCAATGCTAGGAGTTGTTTCCAGCTAAAATTAAATGGTATTGACGTCTTTGACTTACCATGATTATGACGAAGGAACTGGAATGCTGCAGGTGGACTTGGTGTGGAGGCATTGTTTCCCTGTGTACTGGAATGGAGATAATCTGTGTACTGGTGGCCATTGGTTCTTGAATACTTTATCACTTCGTGTCTAGTTGCTGTAATGACATTGCAATGACTCTTCAAGGCAACAAGAGAGCAAAACAAGTCAGAGGCATGGTTCTAAACCTATGAATCTATGATCAATGCTTTTGGTGATAGCTCAATGTCTATGTATCCAAATCTTTATCCAATTCTTGTATTCTATACAACATCAAACACTTTCACCAAATCTTTAACATAAAATTTGGATCACAACATTTAAACAAGTTAAGTTCCAATATTTATATTTTGAAAATAAAATCTTTTGATCAATAAGAAGTTAAATTAAAATAAAATAAAACCACTTACACTTTTACCATTGGAGGAGGATAATTGTAATTAACCTTATAAAGGTTTTTATTTTTTTGTTTAAAGTATAAAATTTATTGTTAAAAAATTATACGTGGCTAAAAATAACAACCTTCCATTGGAGATGACCTAAGAAGTTAAATTTTTTAAGTGGAGTTTTANTTTAAATTTTTTTTTTTTTTTTTTTTTCTAACTCACAAAACTTTTATTGATGCATGTAATCACACTACAAGTCTGAAATTAAAAAGCTGGGAACATGATTGTAAAGAATCAAAGGAACATTCGTCGGAAGAGAAAATTTTGCCAAAGTATATGCGTATCTATTGCTTTCTTTCGATATCCAACTGAATTTTACCAAATCAAAGCTCTTGATCCAAAACTGAACATCCCTCAATGTTACGAATCGAGCCTTGATTAATCTCAGACTTCGATCAATCTCTGCAGAACATATGCGGAATCACTCGACAAGAATGAAATAATCGTAACGATGAAAGAAACTAAGAACATGAGACACAATAACCAGCACAAATCCGAGATTACAACAATGGCGGATTTCGCTATTCGTCTCTCACTCATGATACAAAACTTTGAGCAAAAATTAAAGAATGAAGAAGATGATAATAAGAAACGATTTGTTTTATGTTATAACAGCAAAGCCTCTACTGCAGATAGAGTCTCTGACTTTAGCTTCTTATTTTCGGTTTATTCAGTAATCCCATACTGGAGATAACTGTTTGCTTTTCAATTCTTTATAACCTAATCAAACTAACTGAACCACTGAAATTGAAATCAGAACCAATAACCACAACACTCCACTTTGATTCTATTTATCTTTTCCTTTCATGGACCTACACTTACATGGATTTAACTTTCAGCTATGACGAACTTATCGCCTCAGTCAAGCAACTTTAGAAACTCTAAAGTTGTTTCGAACTTCTGCATTGGTATGCCTTTAGTAAGCAAATCCGCAGGATTTTCATAAGTGTCGATCTTGAGCACTTCCACATTACCTTCCTCTACCACATCTCTGATAAATTTGAACTTGATTGCCACATGTTTAGTCCTACCATGAAAGGTATAATTCCTGGACAAGTTGATAGCAGATTTTGAATCACACCACACTAAAAATTTGTCTTGCTCAAAATACATCTCCTTCAGCAGTCCATGAATCCACAAGGCTTCTTTTACTGCTTCAGTTAGAGCAACAAACTCTGCTTCAGTTGAAGACAGTGTGGCAATACTCTGGAGACACGATCTCCAACTCATTGTGTTTTCTCCTTGATAACTCTCTA
Source organism: Camelina sativa (assembly GCF_000633955.1). Lineage (NCBI taxonomy): Eukaryota > Viridiplantae > Streptophyta > Magnoliopsida > Brassicales > Brassicaceae > Camelina > Camelina sativa. Next base: position 132,196 of record NW_010921708.1, read on the forward strand.
ATTTACATGTTTTAAGCATCCTTTTTTGTCCATATTTAGCATTATTTATATCCTTACCTTAGCATTTTTAGGCCATTAACTGTAGGAATTCGCATTTAGGCCATTTAGGGTGTTGCATTCTTGCATTTGCATACTTTGGATGAAACAGGTGCTTTAGAGCCTAAAATGGGGAGAAACAAGGACAAATCCGAGCATGTACCCGAAGGAGCTATTGAGCAGGAAGAACAGTCCGAACCCCTACCCGATCGAGGAGGATCCAAGAGAAGGAAGAACAACCTGAAGACCTACCCGAGGAGTAACCCGACCTCATCCTTGTGCACCCCATCGAGCAGACCCTCGGGCAGGACTGGGAAGCTAGGTCAAAGGGGTTTCCATATATAAATCCCCCCTCTTCTTCCTCTCGCCCTAGCACGCCGCAGACCCTCAAACCAGAGAGCGAGAGCTTCTGAGAGAGATCTTGAGCGACTGAAACTCTTTTTCCATTTTGTTAGGATTTATTTTACTTCTTTTTGCTATTCTTTTAGATTTTTACTCTGTACTCTTCACTTCTATTTTTATATTTCAATACAATGCAATTTTCGTTTATCTATGCTTTTGTGTTTTATGCAATGAAATCTGAGTAGTGAAATAAAGTTTCTAGGGATGGAATAGACAAATAGGTGTTCTTGATCGGTTAGGATGTCTTAGCTTGGTTGTTTATGTTTTATAAATTCCTTTCTAGATTGGTGTTCTTAATGAAATCAACAGACCGAGAGGTTGAGATTAGATCTAGGGTGTTTTACCATCGAGAGATGTAGATGAAATGCTTAAATCAATCAATGCTAGAGATTTACTCACTTAGCCTAAGAGATTAGATGTGTAAGGAGTTTATTGACAATAATGAATCGGTTTGTATTGCCTGCTTGGTCATGTTTCTCCAACGAGAGTTGGGTAGGAAAGTGATCAAGGTTGATTGTTTCTATCACGAGAGTGTTTTAACAAGATTTTAGAGATTCATTGTCTAAGGAATATTTGCTTGAGGCATGTAGGACATCCATACTGGTCAGGAACACTTAGGAGTCGATTACCCCATCCTTAGGAGCTTTTGCATCTTGATTGTTTACATTTTTATACATCACTCGACCCTATTTCCGAACTGGTACTCGATCACCAGCTTCGTGTACACCCTCGAGTTGTTCATACTTTCTTTGTTTACTCGATCACCCCACCTGATCCTGTACTCGAATGCTTGCATCGAGTGCTTATGTCGTGTGGTTCTTGTTTATTTGATTTCTTTTATTTATGTTAGGATTGTTAGATCAAAAACATTTCTTGCTTGGCTTGGCTTGCATATTCTAATCATATATCATCTGCTAGCATAACAACCATTTGGATTGATAACCTTTTGTACTACAACTGCATAGGGAATTGATACCCTGGGTGAAAATCCTGTTATCAATTTGGCGTTGTTGCCATTTGGTTGAATTTAATTTGCTACTTTTAAGATTTCAGCACTTGCTAGATCAAGTTCTATTATACAATTTGGGTCGGTACTGACTTTTTTACCTTTGTATTTGTTTGTTTTGCATTTCAGGAACAACCCGAGCACCCACCCGACCCGTCACTCGATCACCTGGATGGGGTTGACCTTCGTGTACTCACTCGGTCACCTGCTTGTGCATGCAAACACGATCCAAGGGTAGCCAACACTTGAGTCCTTTCATCGATAACATCGACAGACCAAGGTTACTCTGACAACAACAAGTCTAGCAATCACAACCAACACCAATTGAGGAGACAATGAACAATCAGAATAGTCCACGAGCTCCTCAAGAGAGGACCAACATAGGAGCAAGAGATGCTCCATCTACTCACACTCAAAGACATGGCATTGTGCCACCTGCTGTTCAGAACAACAACTTTGAGATAAAGAGTAGTCTCATCCAGATGATACAAAGCAACAAGTTTCATGGATTTCCAATGGAGGACCCATTGGACCATCTGGATGAGTTTGATAGGCTCTGTAGCCTAACCAAGATTAATGGAGTTAGTGAAGATGGATTCAAACTCCGGCTGTTCCCATTTTCTTTGGGAGACAAGGCACATATCTGGGAGAAATCACCACTTGGGAAGCATGCAAGAAGGCGTTTCTAGCCAAATTCTTCTCCAACTCCAGAACCGCAAGGCTGCGAAATGACATCTCCAGCTTTGTTCAGAAGAACAATGAGACGTTCAGTGAAGCTTGGGAACGTTTCTAGGGATACACAAGCAGATGCCCTCATCATGGATTCAGCAATGCATCATTGCTGAGTACACTATACCGAGGAGTGGTCCCTAAGATACGGATGTTGCTGGACACCGCAAGCAATGGTAACTTCCTCAACAAAGATGTTGATGAAGGTTGGGATCTAGTGGAAAACTTGGCTCAATCTGATGGGCATTACAATGAGGAATATGATCGCACTGTGCGATCTACAGGAGAGGAAGATGCCAAGTACAAGAGAGACATGAATGCCCTCAATGACAAGCTCGATAGGCTCCTCAACCAGCAGCAGCATGTCCATGCAATCTCAGAGGAAGAGCAGTTTCTGCAACAAGATGGGGAGAATGCTCAGCTAGAGGATGTGAACTACATCAACAACCAAGGAGATTACAACAAAGGGTATAACAACTACAAACCGAACCCAAATCTGTCATACCGTAACCCGAATGTTGCAAATCCTCAAGACCAAATCTACCCATCAGCAGTTCAAGGGAACCAGGTCCAGCAAAAGCCTTTTGTCCAATACAATCAAGGTTATGCTCCTAAGCAGCAATATTCTAGCAATTACAACCAACCAATTGCACCACCTGGATTCCAACAACAGCAAGGATCGCAGAACCAATCCCAAGAAGCTGACCTACGCGGCCTAATTCAGCAGATGATACAAAACCAAGCATCGGCTGCTATGGAGAATGCAAAAGGGTTCGCGGAGATGAGCAACAAAATCGATTCTGGATATAATGACTTGAATGCCAAGTATGATTCCCTCAACACTAAGCTGAGGTACCTAGAGGGCCACCACAACAACCAACCACCTCAAAAAATCAATCAGCTTCCAGGTAAAGCTGTTCAGAACCTAAAGGTTGCCACTGCCCAAGCCATTTTCCTTGATGATGATTATGAGGACTACCTCACTGAGAACAGCAATGTTCAAGATGGAGAGAATATGGATCATTATGGAATGAATGAGTCCCATTACTACATATCCAAGTATGAACCCGAGCCTTCACCCGAGGAGACTGATCAAGTTGATGATCGAGCACTGGTTTGAGAATCACAAACCAAAGAACTACCCGAGGCAGAACCCGATGACACACCCGATGATGGTGATCGGATGATACATCGAGTAGACGTTCAAATGACAGATCAACCTCAACTGCCTGTAGCAGAGGAAGGGGGATTAGAGGAAAGGTTCAATGCTGCTCTTGACATCCAATTAGAGGCGCTTGCAGAGCGTATGGCCAAGCGAAAAGCTCCACCTCCTAAGCTCTTGCCACCACACGAACTTCGAGAGAAAATCATCAAGGAGACAGCTCAGCTGGAGACTGAGGTTAAGGATACTATCAAGGAAATTGGAAATGCAATATTGAGGAGTGGAGTGTGCCTAGATCCTGAACTGCGAATCGAGGAGAAATTGGAGGATCCCGACTCTTTTACTTTGCCATGTTCGATAGGACTTCAAATTTTTTGACAAATGCTTGTGTGATTTTGGAGCTTCAGTCAGCATCATGCCACTGTCAGTTGCCAACAAGATGAGTTTCAGCAGTTTTAAACCGAGTAGTCTGTATTTGGTTCTAACTGATAGAACAATCAGACATCCCATTGGTATCTTGGAAAACTTGCTTCTCAAGGATGGAAGAGTGGAAGTTCCTACTGATTTCATGATCCTTGATATGGATAAGGAACCAGACGATCCACTGATCCTAGGAAGACCATTCTTGGAAATAGTAGGAGCAGTGATTGATGTGAAACAAGGCAAGATCAGAATTGAGCATGGGGAGCATTTCAAAATGGAATTTGGCATCAAGAAAGGAATTAAAAGGCCAACCATTGATGGTCAAGTCTTTTCCACCAAGACAAAGCAAAGAAGAGTCAAGCATCTCAAAGAAGTTAACACTACATTTGTTGTGGAACCTGGACAAGACCTGGAAAATCCATTGAATCAGCCTACTACAATGGAGAAGGTTCCAAAACCTCTCCCTCCTAAAACCCATGCTTGAAGAGCATGAAGAGTTAAGCTTAGTGACTTAAAACATGCTCACTTAGGAGGAAGTCCCAAAGCTATCATTTATTTTCTCTTAATTTTATTTATTTATTTTGTCTTATTTTCGACTTTTGCATATTTACATTTGTTTATAAAAAAAAAGGGAAAAAGGAAATTTTGGAGAACCCGAGGCTCTACCCGAATCCGTACCCGACGCACCTTGATGTGATCGCAGGACGCGACCTCAGCCAAGAAGACCAAGACACGCCGGACGCGACCGAGACGCCTGACCAAGACGCATCGGACGCGACCAGGGCAACCTCTTCAAACGTGGCCAAGGCTCCAACGATCCTTCGCGGAGCCACCACACGTTCCAAGAGCTCAGCAAAGGCGGCCAAACAACGGCTCAACCTATTTGTCCGAACCTACGTCCAACACCAGCCACCCAACGAAGACTCCGAGGGCTCAGTCCGCTTAGTCTTCACTCTTACCCAAGAGTGAAGACGGTCAAGTCGTTAAGCGAGGAAGTGTACTCTTTTTCCTCACTCCGGGTTTGTCCCAATGGGTTTACCGGAGGAGGTTTTAACGAGGCATGGAGCTAAACGCAAAACGCCTAAAGGCTAAGTTGCTTCACGCGCAAGGCCAAGGCGGTTATCTCTCTTTCCCTCTTATTTTTGGTTTAATTTTGAACTTGAGAATATTCTCTTTTGATCCTATGTTTGTGAACGTTGGAGAGTGTTTGTGGCTAAGCGTGTTAGTCAAAAGGTGGCGATGTGTTCTCTTTGTAAAGGGGACACGTCAAAAGGACGATGTGCGGATCAAGATGAATCCGCGTGTCCTTAAGCTCCTATCTAGACCTAGCTATTTAAACTCTCCTTAAGCCCTTGTTCCTCCTTAGACTTGTATGAAAATAAAACTTTTCCTCAAGAGAGATTCTTGAAACTTGTCTCACTCTTCTCTTTCTTCAATCCGGGATTGAACCTTGAGAAAACCCTAACAAGTCGCGAACCGGGTTCGCCCTTGTTAGAGACCGTATCAAGAGGAGAGCCAAACCTCTTGTGTCGTCATTCGATCCATCCGTATTTCCCCTCACTTCGTTTCCATCTGTCCTCTTCCTAAGCTCGAGTCCTCTTTCATCAGTTCTCGAGTTCCCCACGAATCACTTCAAATCATCCCCGCTATTGTTTCCCCTCGTAGACGTCCACCCGCTCGTTCCGCATCCGTATTGTCCGATTGAACCGTTCGTGGTTTCTCGAAGTATCTCCTGAACGGCTCGTTTGAATTCCTTCAAACTCCGTTTCCCTCGTTTGATTCTCCCCTAGATCCGAAGCCCAGAACCTCGGCCGTGAAAAGTTTCACCGACTGAAAGTTGGCCGAGAGCTCAAGCCGCGTCCGTACCGCGAACGTACCGTGACCGTGTCCTCGGGTCACATCAGCTTGGTATCAGAGCTTCAAAGCTCCTACGAGGTTGTTTCTTTCCAGAACTCTCTGTTCCTTTAAAGTTTCAATCTTTGAGTTTAAAGCTTGCATCTTTTAGCTCCATAGGACTCGCTTGTTCTTTTTGGTTTAATTTGGTGCATGCTTAGGATTGTCTTTCGTCCGCTTAGGTTGTTAGAATTCGCATTTGTTCTTCGTGTTCATATCTCTGTTCCTTTGTGTTCTTGCGAGCTCACTTTTAGATCCATAAAGCTAGTTTCGCGATTAGTTTTTGTGTTTCCGGTCTTAGGCATAAAGCAATTCTTGTCGCGTAGCACTTTTACTTTTGCTTTTGCTTTATTTGTTTTAGTCATAGGATTGCATGTGTCATAGCTGTCCTCAATCATTGTTAGAGGAACGAATCTTTGTGTGGTCCTCTTGAGCGTGTGAGACTCACGTGTGGTTTTCTTTTTGCGAGGTTTAATTTCAAACCTATACCGCGTAGCCACGCCACGTCACCAACAACCAGTCCATACGATGGCCGAAGAAACTCCACCAGCACCACCAGAGATTGGTGTCACCCTCGCCGCATTACGAACCGGCCTAGAGCAACTAGCTGATCGCCTCACGAGGATTGAACTTATGAACCCTCCTCGCGAAGACCCGTTACCCGCGAGGCGACCACGACGCGAGCCGGCGAGTGATCAGTCCGATGAGGACTTTGAACCGAGGCCTAGACAACGACACCGCTATGAGGATCAAGACGACGAAGGTCCGAGACGTTATGAACCGCACCACAAGATGGTCCCACCAACGTTCGCAGGCAAGTCAGACCCCGAGGCCTATCTTGAATGGGAGAGTCGTATGGACCACTTATACTCATGCCACGCCTATCCGGAGCTACGAAAGGTCCAATATGCGGTGGCGCAATTCACCGATCACGCCCTTACCTGGTGGGATCGACTGGAAGCTGAACAACGACGCAACCACGACCGACCTATCACTGTTTGGGAGGTCTTAAAAGCGGAGATGCGAAGGCGCTACGTGCCTCCCTACTACCACCGCGAGCTCCAGAAGAAGTTTCGGCGACTAACGCAAGGCGCACGGAACGTGGAGGAGTATTACGAAGAATTTGAACACTTGCGCAACCGGTTGCAAGTCGATGACTCCGAAGAGTCACTCATGGCTCAGTTCTTGGATGGATTGCAAGAACGCATTGCACGCAAGGTCGAGCGCCAACCCTATCAAACCTTTGAAGAGTTGTTGCATATCTCGGTGCAAATTGAAACTCAAATCAAGAAGAAGAGCGCCTCTGCGCCTCGTGGCCGAACTCAAGGAGCTACCAATTGGACTCCTAACGCGTCGCCATCAAACCGATTGCCGGAAAAACCAAAGGCGACCAGCGCGGACTCAAGGTTCAAACCTAGGGAGCCGGCCACCAATGAGCGCCAAGATCCGCGACGCAACACCACCGACGTCCGGAGCCGCGACATTGTATGTTTCAAGTGTCAAGGGAGAGGCCATTACGCTCGTGATTGTCCGAACGCACGGACGATGATACTGACCGAGGCTGGCGAGATCGAGTCCGACGATGAGGCCACTGAAGAAATGGTGCGAGGAGAAACCGAGCTGGAAGAAGCTGTTGCGGAACCCGAGGTCGGAGAACTGCTCATGATACGCCGCATCCTGAACGCCGGTGTAGCCACGGATGACGCCAACCAACGTGACAACATTTTCCACACGAGATGCACTGTAAGTGGTCGCGTTTGTGGCTTGATCATAGATGGAGGTTCTTGCACTAACGTGGCAAGTTCCAGTCTTGTCAAGAAACTTTCTCTTGAAACCACAAACCACCCTCGCCCTTATCGCTTGAGATGGTTAAATGATAAGACCGTGATCCAAGTAAAGGAACAAGTCACGGTCCCATTCAGTATCGGTCCGTATAAGGATCAAGTTCTTTGTGATGTGGTGCCTATGCAAGCTAGCCACCTCTTATTGGGGCGCCCATGGCAGTTTGATAAGCGCACCACACACTGCGGCCATACTAACCAATACTTTTTCGTTCATGACAACAAACGTATTTGCTTGAAACCCTTGAGCCCCACGCAAGTACATGAAATGCAAGACAAGTTGTCTAAAGACTCGAACGATAAAAAGAATTTCCTGATTCAATATGGTGATGTTAGAAAGTCCCTTAAGGACTCAGCCCAAGTGATTTTGATGTTGTTTCGAGATGCATTGCTTTCAGGTCTTGATGGTTCACTAGAGGCCTTACCGGAGGTCATACGCGGCGTCCTCAAGCGATTCGCCGATGTGTTCCCCGAAGAACTCCCCGAAGGCCTACCACCGATCAGAGGCATCGAACATCAGATCGATCTAGTCCCAGGAGCGCAGCTTCCCAACCGGCCAGCCTACCGTGTCAACCCCGAAGAGGCGAAGGAGCTTGAGCGACAAGTCAAAGAGCTCATGGCGCAAGGTTACGTCCGAGAGAGTTTGAGTCCGTGTGCTGTACCAGTGCTACTAGTCCCGAAGAAAGACGGATCATGGAGGATGTGCGTTGACTGTCGAGCCGTCAACAACATCACTATCAAATACCGCCACCCCATTCCACGCCTCGATGACATGCTAGACGAGCTTAGCGGCGCCAGTGTCTTCTCAAAGATCGATCTGAAGAGCGGCTACCATCAAGTTCGGATGAAGGAGGGTGACGAGTGGAAAACGGCCTTCAAGACAAAACAGGGTTTGTACGAATGGCTGGTAATGCCATTCGGTCTTTCTAACGCCCCCTCTACCTTTATGCGTCTTATGAACCATGTTTTGAGATCGTTTATCAATAAGTTCGTAGTGGTTTATTTTGATGATATATTGGTATATAGCTCTAGTTTGACTGATCATGTAAAACACCTAGAGGCTGTCTTGTTTACCCTCCGCGAAGAGCAACTCTACGCAAACTTGAAAAAGTGCGTGTTTGCTGCTGATGAATTGGTCTTTTTAGGCTTTGTTGTGAGTTCGCAGGGCCTCAAGGTCGATGGAGAGAAGATACGCGCAATAGAGGAGTGGCCCACGCCAACGAGCATCACTCAAGTCCGGTCGTTCCACGGCCTAGCCAGTTTTTACCGGAGGTTTGTGCGAGATTTCAGTACGATCGCCGCGCCTCTCACCTCCGTGATCAAGAAGAACAGCGAGTTTCAATGGGGAGAGGCACAAAACAAGGCGTTCACCGAGCTCAAGAAACGCCTCACGCAAGCACCCTTGCTTACATTGCCCGACTTCAACAAAACTTTTGAGGTTGAGTGCGATGCGTCGGGAGTTGGAGTCGGAGCTGTCCTGACTCAAGGAGGCAAACCGGTGGCGTACTTTAGTGAGAAGCTTAGTGGAGCTACGCTTAATTACCCTACGTATGACAAGGAGTTATACGCCCTTGTTCGTGCCATGGAGGTTTGGCAACATTATCTACTGGCGAGAGAGTTTGTGATTCACACTGATCACAAAACTCTCAAGCATCTCCGCGGCCAGACCAACCTCAAGAGACGTCATGCGAAATGGTTGGAGTTCATTGAGTCGTTTCCATACGTCATTAAGTACAAGAAGGGCAAGGAGAACGTAGTCGCCGACGCCTTGTCGAGACGGCATGCACTAATCACCACAATGGACGCGCGCGTATTGGGTTTTGAAAGCATCAAGGATGCTTATGCTGGAGATGCTGAGTTTGGAGATTGCTTCCAGAACCATGGGAAAGGAATCTACACCGAGTTCTACATTCACGAGGGTTTCCTGTTCAGAGGTCGAAGGCTGTGTATACCAAATGGTTCTATCCGGGAGTTGCTAGTTCG
>NW_010921708.1:143208-185710 GCF_000633955.1 Camelina sativa
GAAGCCCATAGTGGAGGTTTAGCGGGTCATTTTGGCATCACCAAGACCTTGGCCGTGCTCAAGGAGCATTTTTACTGGCCAAAGATGCGAAGTATGGTAGAGAAGCACGTCGGCCGTTGCATAGCTTGTCGCACCTCCAAGTCGACAACTCACCCGCATGGCCTCTACATGCCTTTGCCCGTGTCCACCGCACCATGGATCGATCTCTCCATGGATTTCATCCTCGGCCTACCCCTCTTGGCGCATAAAGATAGTATCATGGTGGTTGTTGATAGGTTCTCGAAGATGGCTCACTTCATTCCATGCAATAAGAACAATGATGTTGTGCAATTGGCGAACTTGTTCTTTGGTCAGGTCGTAAGGCTTCATGGCGTCCCGCGCACCATCATATCCGATCGGGATCCCAAGTTCCTTGGTCACTTCTGGCGAACTATTTGGCGCAAGCTCGGGACGAAGTTACTGTACTCCACCGCGGCTCACCCTCAGACCGACGGCCAAACGGAGGTCGTCAACAGATCAATAGGCGCCTTACTCCGCACAGCTATCGCCAGCAACAAAGGCTCCTGGCTCGAGTGCATTCCGATCATCGAGTTTGCATACAACCAAGCAGTGCATTCAGCTACGAAAAGGTCGCCATTCGAGGTCGCATACGGATTCAAGCCTTTGACGCCCCTGGATCTCCTCCCTATACCACCGAATGAAGTCGAGAATCAAGACGGAGTCGCACGAGCAGAAATGGTCAAGGCTTTGCACGAGGAGGTCCGAGCCAACATAGAGCGAAGAAACGAGCAGTATGCACGCTTCCTCAACCGAGGACGAAAACCGATGCTGTTCAAACCTGGTGATTGGGTCTGGTTACACTTCAGGCCGGAGAGGTTCCAGCAGAAACGCAAGGACAAGCTCAGCCCGCGAGGAGATGGCCCATTCCGAGTCATCGTGAAGATCAACGATAACGCCTACCGACTTGAACTTCCAGGTGAGTTTGGTACATCCACCTCATTCAATGTCACTGACCTCGTTCCGTTTGATGTAGGTGAAGACGAAGATGTTTTGGGGACAAAACCTTTTCAAGGGGGAGGGAATGATGTGATCGCAGGACGCGACCTCAGCCAAGAAGACCAAGACACGCCGGACGCGACCGAGACGCCTGACCAAGACGCATCGGACGCGACCAGGGCAACCTCTTCAGACGTGGCCAAGGCTCCAACGATCCTTCCCGGAGCCACCACACGTTCCAAGAGCTCAGCAAAGGCGGCCAAACAGCGGCTCAACCTATTTGTCCGAACCTACGTCCGACACCAGCCACCCAACGAAGACTCCGAAGGCTCAGTCCGCTTAGTCTTCACTCTTACCCAAGAGTGAAGACGGTCAAGTCGTTAAGCGAGGAAGTGTACTCTTTTTCCTCACTCCGGGTTTGTCCCAATGGGTTTACCGGAGGAGGTTTTAACGAGGCATGGAGCTAAACGCAAAACGCCTAAAGGCTAAGTTGCTTCACGCGCAAGGCCAAGGCGGTTATCTCTCTTTCCCTCTTATTTTTGGTTTAATTTTGAACTTGAGAATATTCTCTTTTGATCCTATGTTTGTTGGAGAGTGTTTGTGGCTAAGCGTGTTAGTCAAAAGGTGGCGATGTGTTCTCTTTGTAAAGGGGACACGTCAAAAGGACGATGTGCGGATCAAGATGAATCCGCGTGTCCTTAAGCTCCTATCTAGACCTAGCTATTTAAACTCTCTTTAAGCCCTTGTTCCTCCTTAGACTTGTATGAAAATAAAACTTTTCCTCAAGAGAGATTCTTGAAACTTGTCTCACTCTTCTCTTTCTTCAATCCGGGATTGAACCTTGAGAAAACCCTAACAAGACGCGAACCGGGTTCGCCCTTGTTAGCGAGCGTATCAAGAGGAGAGCCAAACCTCTTGTGTCGTCAATCGATCCATCCGTACTTCCCCTCATCTCGTTTCCATCTATCCTCTTTCATCTTTCTCGAGTCCCCTCGAATCATCTCAAGTCGTTCCCGTTACCGTTTCCCTCGAAAACGTCCACCCGCTCGTCCCGCGTCCGTACTGTCCGATTGAACCGTTCGTGGCATCCCGGAGTATCTCTCGAACGGCTCGTTTGAATCCCTTCAAACTCCGTCTCCATCGTTTGATTCTCCCCTAGATCCGAAGCCAGGAACCTCGGCCGTGAACAACTTCACCGATTGAAAGTTGGCCAAGAGCTCAAGGCGCGTCCATACCGTGAACGTAGACGACCGCGTCCGGCGGTCACATCACTTGTATCTTCCACAACAAAATTTTCATATGTGCAACATCACAATCTTTTGAACTAAATCATATTATGACTGTGGTGCATCATGAATTTAAAATTGTGCCACTGTTATGCTAGCTAGTATCGTCGTTATATTATCCATGCACGTTTAAATGTGCCTAATATATTTTAATTAAACAAACAAATGTTGGAAATTATTATTATTCTATTTTCTATTAGATTAATTATGATCTACAGTTTTATTTGAATCAATCAAAGTATGCACAGAGTGTCATAACCATACAGAATTGAAAAACTTATATGTATCAATTCGTTCTTAATATTAATAAAATAATAACAGAAAAAAACATATGATAACATAGTCCCCAAGTGACCAAACCAAACGAAAATCACATCCACAATATCAAGATTACCTGCAACTAACCAAATTCTCACCAAAATCACTAACCAAAAAAAAAAAACATCAGCCTCAATTATTCACCTTTTCCCCTATATATATATATATGAAATCTAAAATAAGCACAATTTCATTAGCTATAACTGGAATAAAATGTTTTTACAATAAATATTTAGTTATCGCATAACATAAAAGCAATATTAAATGGATTTTTTCCTCCATATATCTTTTTTTATTAAGTAGAGTATGATTTACTGTTTTTTCTATAATTATTTCAGCAAACGCACCGCTTCATCAATTAAGTAGGTTAATTGTATACTAAGCTAACACGTATGTTAAACAATGCTTAAATGATTTTATTTACTCATAAACACTGCACCAATCCAGAGCCTTTGTCTAACGTGTATATATAAAGAGAGAGACTTCTACGATTCTCTTCTATTTTTGCTACATTTTTTTTCTTCCTTTGATTAAAAACATTTTTACTATTTTTCGTTCTACTAAGAGGAAAAAGAATGAGAGGTAGAGGAGCAAAGATCGCCGGCGTTTTGCCGTTGTTTACGCTATTCATGGCCGGAGCAATCTCCGCCTTTGAAGACATTGAGAGGCTCAGGATTTGGCCGTTGCCGGCGGAAGTTAGCCACGGTGGACGGCGAATGTATCTAAGTGGAGATTTCAAGCTTGTTACGGAACGAAGCAAATATGAAGACACTTCAGGGATCTTGAAAGAAGGATTTGATAGAATGCTCGGTGTTGTGAGACTGAGCCACGTCGTCTCCGGTGGCCGGAACTCTTCACGCTCCGGTGGATCTGCTTTGCTTCAGGGACTCCACGTCATTATCTCCTCCTCCACCGATGAGGTTAGTTTCATTTATCAATCCACAACAACAAGTTTTTTTTTTCCAATTATCTACAAGTTAATTGAATTTAGAGAACATGAATATACAAACAAAAAAAAGCTTTACGTTTAATGTCATTATTAGTTATAATCATCTCATTACTTAAAAAAATCAATTGTCTTTAATGGTTATAAATTTTATCCACTTTTTTGATACATGTCATTTTTCTTCACAAAAACAGAAAAAGAGATGTATGTCACTTTCACAAATGTTGCAGCATATTATCTTTCTTTTATTTTATTTTTCCTAAAAACACTTTATATCCACTAGTCCACTTATATCTTGGAAATCTTTTTTATTTTCGCAAATATATATGTTACGTACCTTCGGAAAATTATGTGAAGGAATATTTTGATAATTTGAAAATATTGTTTTTTTTTTTTTAAACCTTTATTTAAAATATATATGAACATGAAAATTGCACTAACGCTTAGTTCGGTGTTTATTTGGTTCAAGTAATTTTTATTAATTTTGTTATAGAAAACCTAGAAACTCATTTAAATATATATATAAACTTATTATGCGTAAATTTTATTTAAATTTAATATTACTAATATTGTATATTTATTTTCTAAAATATTTAGAAAATATGTGTTGTTTAGATCATTTCCTAAATTTTTTATTTTGGTCCACTTCATATTTAAAAGAAAAACTAATACAATAACTCATAGAAATTAGACATACATAAATTGGTATATTTCTCTATTATTACATTTGACTTTGACTAACATTTTAACAAACTTATAAGTAAATACTTAATTGGTCCACTTCATATTTAAAAGAAAACTAATACAATAACTCATAGAAATTAGACATATATAAATTGGTATATTTCTCTATTATTACATTTGACTTTGACTAACATTTTAACAAACTTATAAGTAAATATTTAATTGGTCAAAAGGAGAAGAAAAAAAACAAAAATATTTCAATTCATAAGAGTTCTTACATAAACCCAAAAATATTTAGAAAGTTATGCTGAAAAAGGTTTTTATAGTCTTTATCTTGATTGGTATAATTAGAAAAGAATGAGATACTTACCTCAATTGTTTTCCTCTAACATGTTTATCATTAACCAATTGTATAACTCATTTTTTTTTTTTTTTGTCTTCATTTATCTTTTGCCAACTCCTGATCCAATAGTTTCCTCCTTAAAATAGAGAGATGTTTAAGAATATTTATACAATTGGATCTCTAGTTTACGCAACTTTTCTCGTCAGATTTCCATAAAAACTGCTAGATCCTTATATTTATTGGAAAACTCCATAGCATATGTGTAGATTATGTTTGTCCGTAGATGTATCGGTTATCCAACTTCTCTGTTTATTTTATACTTTTGGTTGCTTGGCTTTGCTGATTGGTGTCTGGCGACTTGGTTGTGGCCTGTGGGGTGGTCCACCGAACTCACGGACATCCTCGTTATTTTCAATCATATCATTTAATAATAATAATATTTCATTCCTAGATCCAAATTTTAATATATATCCAGATTTTAATCTGATAATCTTTCAGATTCCACGTGACAAGTAACAAAAGAATAAGTAGTAGAAGAAATTCTAAATCTTTTATAATAAATAGTTAAGTAATAATCCAATGTTCATATTGGTTAAGAATTTAAGATATGGATTAATTCTTTTACCACAATATAATTTATTTGGCAGGTGCACGCCTACAAGATTATTCTAGATATTGGTCCTAATTTATTCCATGCGCTATTATAAAAAATCTGTAGAGATATTTTCTTGTTTTTTCAAAATCTGTAGAGATTTTATAGTGTAAGAATAGTAAACAATATATGAGTCTTTAAACGATGATAATACGACTACATTTTCATACTAGATTTTACTTCATGGGATCATCTTTTTGACTTTCAATACACTATCTAATATACCGAGTACCGACTCTCTTGATTTTAATTTTGTAATTTATTGTATACATTCTGTAAGGTTTTCTGGTTAGTTATTACTAATCTGATAATTTGAAAGTTAAAAAAGGGAAACCTCCAGAAAAATAGATGAATGAATAATAAAGAAAATATTGTTTGATTTTTTTTTCTATTTCGTTTTTTTTTTGTGAAACTTATTGTTTGTATTTAAAACCTAACAAAATTCGTTAAAATTGTGTGATTCTTGTTGTGGTGCAGTTGGAATATGGAGCAGACGAGTCGTACAAATTAGTGGTTCCATCCCCAGAGAAGCCGTCGTATGCACACCTCGAGGTTAGTTGATACCACCCACCACCTAAAACCTAACTTTTATCATTTTCTCTACCTACTCATATACATCCATACAAATTTAAATTTATACTCAGCTCTTTTAGACTTTAACCATAAAAGACCCTAACTCTATATATTTTGTTTTTCTTTCATTTCTTCCGTTTTCGTTTATTGTTGAGTTCGACATGCAGTCAATTTTTCACCGTAAAATACATGTTTTTGAAAAATAAAAAGAAAAAAAAAAACATTTAAAGACTTCTGTTGTGTTGTGTTTTTATGATCTTATTAGTACTTTTGCACCTTCCTTTTTTCTCCCATTAGCACTATAGAGACTCATGTAACATAGGTAGGGACATGAAGTAGTGTCCTCCACGTGAACTGCATTAAAGATGATGGAATTAGTGTGCCCTTATTTTTTGTTTTTCTTTCCTAATAAAGAATACAAATGCATAAGCACAATTCGTTAGCAGTTCATATTACAATTATTATTTCCCAAATCTTATAATACTGTGATTCCACTAGTGTTGGCCCCTTGCGTTTAAATCAATTATTATGTAAGTTAACAAATACAATCATAATAAATCTCTCCTTTGATCTTTGTTTTACAATGTATTGTAGGCAAAGAGCGTTTATGGTGCATTACACGGTCTACAGGTTTGTGTTTATTCTTTTCCCCAATTTGGTTATCATTGTAAGATGTCGAGTTATTGAAGAAAGTGAAATTATAAATGCAGACATTTAGCCAGTTATGCCATTTTAATTTGAAGAAAAAGATAATAGAGATTCTAATGACTCCATGGAATATTACTGACCAGCCTAGATTCTCTTACCGTGGCCTTTTAATTGGTGAGTGATCGTGTGTAATTTCTTCTCTAATTACTTAATGACACACATCACTTATATGATGTGATCGTTTTTTTTTTTTTTTTTTTTTTTTTTTTTTTAATTTATTACATAGATACATCCCGACATTATTTGCCACTTCCGGTTATAAAGAACGTGATTGAATCCATGACATACGCCAAACTTGTAAGCTCTTGAGATGAATCAATTTGGTTGGTTGATGAATCACATCAGTCATCACTAATTTAAATACTTTTTGTTGGTTTGGTGTAGAATGTGTTACATTGGCATATTGTGGATACACAGTCATTTCCATTAGAGATTCCTTCTTACCCCAAGCTATGGAACGGTGCTTACTCTTCCTCGCAGCGATACACCTTCGATGACGCCGCTGAAATCGTCAAGTATGTTGGAATTCTTACTGATTTATGTACATGTATTACTAATTTATTCTTAAAGTTCAAAATCATATAGGATAGTTCCTTCTTATTTAACTTTGTGTATGTATTTATAGTTATGCTCAGCGAAGAGGGATCCATGTCTTGGCTGAGATTGACGTTCCAGGACACGCTCTCTCATGGTAATTTTCTTCATTAATTATCAACATTTATATTTTTCACAATTAGTTTTGATAATAGTATAACTATAACTTTTTTTAACTAAATAAAGGGGAAAAGGCTATCCTTCCTTGTGGCCCTCCAAGAATTGTCAAGAACCACTTGACGTGAGCAGTAACTTTACATTTAAGGTCATTGATGGCATTCTTTCTGGTAAAAATCTTAAGCAGAAACACTCTTTTTTCGCGCGTAACGTTCATTTTTCCTAAATACTAATGGAATTTTTTTTTTTTTCAGATTTCAGCAAGATCTTTAAGTTTAAATTTGTCCATTTGGGTGGTGACGAAGTAAATACAAGTAATGCGAATCTCCTCATCATTTTATCATATTTCCTCTCTATAGTATTGGTTTTGATTACATGTACTTCGTTGCAGCTTGTTGGTCAGCAACACCGCGAATAGCCCAATGGTAATGATACTCAGACACAGTTGTAAAGTTCTTTAATTAAAACGTTTTACCTCATGTTACTTCAACTTTTTAACTTGAAGGCTTAAAAAGCATCGGATGAGTGAAGAAGAAGCCTATCAATATTTCGTGCTACGGGCACAAAAGATCGCTTTGTCTCATGGATATGAAATTATTAACTGGTAATTAATTAAACTTACATTAGGAAACGAAAAGAGGTAATCAAAATTTTGCTATGACTTACTACATTTTGCTCTAATGTGAAATTGTAGGGAAGAAACCTTCAACAATTTTGGAAGCAAATTAAACCCGAAAACTGTGGTTCACAACTGGTAATTACATACATAGAAAACAAGAACTGTTGCTCAACGTTGAATTAAAACGAACTTTTTTACTTTGGTGAATCAGGCTTGGTACCGGAGTTGTTGAGAGAGTGACGGCTTCCGGTTTAAGGTGTATAGTGAGTAACCAAGACAAATGGTATTTGGATCATATAGACGCACCTTGGCAAGGCTTTTACGATAACGAGCCACTTCAAGACATAAAGGATAAAAAGCAACAAAGTCTAGTACTTGGTGGCGAAGTTTGCATGTGGGGTGAACATATTGATGCTTCTGACATTGAACAAACCATTTGGCCTCGCGCTGCCGCAGCTGCAGGTAGTTATGATGTTTTCTTATAGATCTTGAAAAATAGTTGATAACATACCGTGTGCTAATTGCTAAAGATTAACTATATATTTTGTGTTTGAAAGAGCGGTTATGGACACCTTATGCAAAGTTGGCTACAAATCCAGACAAGGTAACAACGAGGTTGGCTCACTTCAGATGCTTATTAAATCAAAGAGGCGTTGCAGCCGCACCTTTGGTTGGTGGCGGAAGAGTCGTGCCTTTGGAACCAGGTTCTTGTCTCGCTCAGTGACACAGGTTTCAAATGTAGAGTATATTACATTTCACTATTTCAGCAAGACCTTATGTTAGAAAATATTTGGTCAATTCATGTTGAAATGAACCCCCTACAATTTAGGGGTACTTAAGTTTGTTTTCATGGTTATTTAGTCGTTAATTTTTCCTTCCTGTTTGGAAGAAACCGTTGCAACATTTATGTAGCTAGAGACTTACCAATTTATAGCTCGAATAAAGAATACATAGTTTGCAGTTTCGTACTCTTTGCAGTCACTAATATATGATTTAGTCTAAATCATATCCATTATATAGAACTCGTAACGCGTAAGCCACTAAATTAAAGATCACTCTTTGTATATATTGTCTTATGTAAGATCAGATATTTTCTCATTTAAAAGACTACATTGATTTAATTTCTCTAGCTTTCATTGGAAAAACATTATATATATATTAAAACAAATAAATAAAATTGTTATATTTATGTAACCAAATGACAAAAAAGATTGAATGTAACATATATAATTTAAACTCAGTGACGTAGATGAAATATTTCTCAAGGCTTCCAGGCTTTGGGAGGTGGTGGGGCAGGAGGGTAGAGAGGAGGAACACTATTGAACATCGTGTTCTTATCGATTCTGTCTCCCCCACTGCTAGTTAAAGAAATGAGAGCAGCCACGAGGCCTGCGTTTCCGGAGAGAGTAGGCTCGCTCGCGTTATAATTGTTTCGCAAGTCATGGAACTGATCGAATTTGTTTGGTCCACCGACCATAGCTCCTGTGATGTTATTTGGGTTTGGATTCTTCGTGTCTCTATACTTCAATCCTTCCCTACAGCTTCTTCTCTTCTTGTCGTTTGGGATCGTAGCTCCTCGGTGGTGAACGCGTCTTGGATACTTCTTGCCGAACCCAACCACATAGCTCATTTTCAAAGGGTTGTCTCCAAGAATGTAATCAATCTGATAAAATATACAACATAATCATAATTTGTTCAAATTGTTCAGATTTCTTTAAAATGTATGGTGATATATAAAGCCCATTGGTTTGTTCTTACCTGAGAGTGAGCAAAATCCTTGAGAACATGATTCTCTACAAACGTAGGGCCACAGTACCATCCAGGAACTCCAGTTGAGTTAAGATAATCCGCAAACAAGGAAGCTAAGAAGGAAGCATGAGCCACATATTCAAGTGGTCTTGGTTTCCCCATGTTGAGTTGTACAAGCCCTCCTGAAAAATATTCTCAAAAGAAAAATATCAAGACCTTTTCTAGACACAAACAAATGCAAACAGAGGAAACAGAGTAATTAAATCACCTGAAGTCCGGTTAAAAACATTGTACTGCTTGAGATAAGCGCACATAGTAACACCCGTAGCATTATGGTACCTATTGAGCATGTTCTCGTAAGGAAAACCAGGGTTCAAGAACAATCTATACCGAGTCATCAACAACATCGCTCCAGGTAATTTGTTATTCCAGCTCGGTACCATCAACTCCGGTCGATTAGCAAAAGCTTTTGCCGTTTGAGGTACACTCGGTGTGGTGGCGTATTGTATGTAAGTCTTGTTTCCAGTGGCGTAGTAAAGCCACGCACCAGCCCACATGAACTCGTCGAACATACTGGTTGAGTTGTAGAAGGCTTGAGCGGTTGGCTGTCCATCAGAGTAGCGCTTACGTCTAGACTTGCTTCTAAAGAAGGGATACAGTGTTTCTGCGCCTCTTTTGAGCTTTTTGGCGTAGTCCGGTTTATCTGTGAATACGATAGAGGCAGCGGATAAGGCCGCAGCAACTTCAGCGCCAAGGTCGGCAGCGGAAGTGGAGGAGAGCACAGGACGGTCGTAGGACATGTCTTCTGGTCTTTGCCAACAGTAAATATCATCTGGAGATTCTGAGTCTCTTAGTCCTCCACCAACCTACGAGTCATGGAATTGGAAACAGAGCTTTAATCAAATTAGTCAAGGGCCTTAAAGTTTAGGTTTCTTGGTGCACACGAAACTTTTGTAACAGAGTTTTGTCAAACACTTGCGTATTGATTACCCAATAAATGATCAGTAAATTTAAAAGAATATAGAGAAGAAAAAAAGACCTGAGTGTAGATTTTATCAAGGCGAGTAGCAGAATTGTTGAAAGTGAGAAGAAGATAATCAGTGCCCCATTTGAGAACATCTCTCATGTGATCATACTCATCGATGGCTTTGTATTTGTGGCTATACTCAATGAGACTCCAACTTAGCATTGTCATTGAGAATGCCATCGGAAAATGAAACTTGCCGTTGCTTCCCCCGTCGTAGTACCCTCCGACCAATCCTCCGACCACGTCCGGCAACCCATCCTTCAACCCCGAATCTCCCCTCCACGAAACCTTATCTTTCTTCGGCAGTTTACCCGCTACAATATCGCATTTTCAAATTATTTTCCCATATCATCGATGTTTTACTCATTTTTACTCCACTAAATTCTTTAATGCTTACCTTCTAGATTCTAAATATGATAATACTATGGAGTTCTTAAATATTTTGCTAGGTCAAAAATATGATACTGTGCGTTTGACATTTTTTCTTTTAAATTATATGCAACATTTGACATATCGGTGTTAGTTAAGTGTTTTGTTTTAACTCGACTTCATATGTATGAACATTTGAAATATATATATTCATGTTAAGTTTATCTTTTTTTGTAATGAAATTATTCTGCTCAAATATCAAAACCGCGTTAGTCGTTAGGAAAGCCACATCGTGATCATTACCAAAAGCCAGCTCACAGTCACAAGAACAAAATGGGAAAAATGCGACAAGCTCGTTAGTCGGATATACGTGCTTGAAATTGATTTTGGTATTTTATTGGAATGTCAAACACTTACGTATCCTTCTTGAAGTCTACCACCTAGAGAATGTTTATTTTTGAATCATTAAACTTTTTCTAGTACTACTAATAAGTTAATAAATACTTGTAAACGCGGAATTGTTCAAAGTTGCCTCACAAGTCAGAAATGAAATGTGGCTTTGTTAATTAGAAGAGACAAAAAAAGCTACATCATTTTGAAGATATTTTTATTTATTTATTAAATTGAGTTAAAATTTATAAATTTAGGAAAGCCAGAATTTTTAAAAATAAAGAAGAAAAATATCTACAAAATGATGTAGCTTTTTCTTTATCTTTTAAAATTCTGGCTTTCCTTAATTTATAAAATATTCATATGTTCCACACATTTTCTTTTGGAAAACAATTATATTCTCTGTTAAGTCATCATGCTTTTAGAGTTAAGTCTTCTACTCTAAACCGAGTTTAAAGATTTTTCACTTTTTGATAAATATTTTTTTTATATAGAACTGATAAAAAATTGAACACCATAATAGACTGAAATGAAAATTTGATTACTCAGAAGATTTATTTCATCTTTCTTTTGAAATTTTCCAAGAACCCGGCCCAACTTTATATAAAATAAAACCAAAAAGACATTGTTGTCATCTTGAGTTTAGTTAAATCTTTTAAAAGGTAACAGTAACTATCATCATTATATTATGCACAAATATAAATATACAATCAAAGATAATAGTTGGCAAATCAATAAATAAAAAAAGAAGAATAAGGAAGACTTACATTTCTGGGCATCGAAAAACTTAATCGCCTTGTGAAGGGCAAGCGTGTAATTATCAGGAGGAGGAGGGATAGACTTATGACGAGGCAACGACTTGACGATGATGATCGGGAGAGCAACGACGATGAACAAGACAGCAATAGCTCCAACGGTCCACATACAAACCGTGCGGCTCACGGAAACACAACCTAGGTTTACATATTTCTTCTTCTTCTTCCTCCAACTATCTTGTGGTGCAAGTAACCAGCCTTGTTGCGTCTCGTCTAATTCATGCCTCTGTGAGTGGATAGATCCTTTGTCCCAGTCCGTCATGTTCCTCGTCCGCTCTTCCTCGTCTGCCGCGGCACGGTCGCTGTCTACTGCGTCCAGCGATCCGCCCCATACATTACCCGGATGCATTTCAAAAAATCTACGATGTTTAGGTTTTTTTTTTTGGAGAAGAAATGTAGAAAGGATTTAACGAGTTTTATTTTTTTTTTTGAGAAAAAAAAGGAAGGCTACTTAATTTGGGTTATGATGGGTTAGAGGTATTTATTAAAGAGTGAGTTGACCATAATTGGGTCTTAGGAAATGGGGAAGATGTATTTATATATTCTAGTAGAATCGGAATCGCATTTTTTTACATTTATTATTCTCATCATTTTCGAAGACTTTATTCAAATAATTCCAATATATTGATATATCTTTTGCTATATGAGATTATAAATTGAATCAAATAAATATGTCTTATAATTTGGTTTAGTAATTTGAAAACTAAGGAAATGCGACTGCTTAACTTAATACTATTAATGTTTTGGTACTTGAAGAAGAAAAATACTAATTATGTTTTGGTAAATGACATGGTTACAGCTTGCTTTCTACGTTTATTGCTCACGTAATGACAGTGAAAGCCAAAACACGTGCGACGTGCTTAATAGGTTTGTATACAAACTTGTACACTGTAAATATTTATGTGTATCGCCATTGTTCACATCACAACGCAAACACTCGTGACTCGTATAATTTTTTAGTTCTTCTTACTAGAGCCAGCCAAAAGACAAGAAGTAAAGCATATGTTTGAATAACTTAATTTATTATCGGCCAATTTTATTTAAAAAGTTCAGTGGTTTAGTGGCTTAAACTCCAGTTGTTGAGACACCATCATACCAAATTACCAATACATGAGTTAGGCGTCTAGAGTGGCTTAGAGAAAAACAAAATTTTAACAACAAAATCATTATATAACTCAAGCGGAAACATTGATTCTTTTCATGCACTTGCGAGATTCCATACTTGTTGCTAGCCACATGTCTCTAACTCCATCAGCAACTTCACAAATCCAGTGTAAGTCCTATAACTCTCTGATGCGTGGTTTTAGAATTTGTTCAAGTACATCAAATAGACTATGCATAACTTTACCTTGTGTCTACTGTCTTTGTGTAAGGAGTAACAAACAAAGCAAGATGGGCCTTGAAGAAAAGAAGCCCATTGCAATTTGTCAACTTGCTCCATCTTGCTTTGTTTGTTACTTCTTACACTTTGTACTTTAAATATTGCAGACATATGTGCTAGCTCAACAACAACTCTTGCAAACCTGTCTTTGATGTCGAACACCACTATATAAAATCTCACAGATTATAACACTAGTGTAAGCTGAAATCATTTTATAAGCTGGAAAAAAATAACCAATCGTCTGGGGTCTGGATCATCGTGACCTCCCAACATTAAGGTCTGCTCCTCATCATTACAGCACCACCATCCCAAGCCAGAATGTATATCTATTGCTTTCCAAGAACCGTCAATCTAACAAAGGGGTAAAAGTTCAAGGTCAGGCAAGGGATCAGATGGGCCCACGAAACCTCTGACACAGAATTCTCCTCATCCCATGCTGATTTGTCACCTAAAGCCTGGTCAATGATATCTTGTGGCTCAACTTCTAGTCCTTGATTTTTTTTTCTGGCTTTCCAGATTGACCATAAAATCCATGGTAGCTGGAGAAATTGCTATGAATCTCCCTCCAGAAAATAAAATCTAATTCGAGAACACCGAATCATACGGAAAGCCCCCTGGCACAACCATAACTGGGGATACATCCCAAACTTCCTACGACTGTGGGAACTCAAAAAATGCATGATTAATTGTCCCAACCGTAGAGTCACACCTCTTACCTTGAGGGTCACAGTGAACACCTCAGTGAGCAAGCTGGTTCATCACCGGGAGAGAACCAGAGATAATTTACCAAAGAAAATGTTTTACTTTCGGAACAAATTTAAATTTCCAGACCTGAGCGTGGAGAACAGTACAGGTGGGGCCAATCTCAATATAATCAACCATCTCTTGTACTAGTTTATAACCTGATTTTATGGAATATTTTCTGGATTTTGAAAAATGCCAAACCAACCAGTCTGGCTTGCTAACCGCCATACTCCAAATAATCTGGATATCTTCCGGATCCATAAACACCTCAATGATTGGCAAATGCCACTCTTTAGTGACATGATTAATCAAATGATTCACCATTAAATTTTGATGCAAAATCCGCCCCATCCCATTCGCTGGTCGAGGATACTGATCTGGTATCCAAAGATCTCTCCACACCGAGATATTACACTCTGAACCTATTGTCCACTGCATACCACATTCCACCAAGTATTTGGTAAAAAATACTCTTCCAGCCGAATGACGGAGAATACACCTTTTTGGCCAATAACAAGTGTTTATTCCTAAAATACCTACCCCTCGTCACACATGCAAACAACAAATTTGGATATTGAATCAATCGCCAATACTGCTTAGCTAACATCGCGTCATTAAATTGATCTAAAGCCCGAAACCCCAATCCACCATCACTCTTTTCTTTGCATAACTTATTCCATGCCACCTAGTGTAACCTCCGGTCCGTACCATTAGAACTCCATCAAAACTTTGAAATAGCACTCGTTAACTTAGATGTCAAATCTTGTGCAAGTTTAAAGCAGGACATAACATGAGTTGGGAGAGCCAAAACAACTGATTTGATCAGTATTTCCTTTCCCCCTTTCATCAAGTATTATGCTGACCAACCATGTACCATGAAGGAATTTTATCAGGAAGGAATTTTTCATTGGTTTTACTATCCGACTAAAAATTTGGGTTTCAATTTTCCTTTAATTGATTAGAATTTCAACATTTAGTAGATGGGCTATTGGGCCAATTAGACAAAAGTTCACTCAAAAGATCTTTATTTGGTTTAATCTCTTACTATATAGTAACCCGTGTTGTAGCACAGAAAAATTAATTTTGTTAAAAATTTAAAATTCGTAAATATGAGTTACATTTTTATTTTCTTTTGAAAAATATTGGTATTAAATCTAAATATATGATTTCAGTTGAGTTTTAGTTTTGGTTATTGTGCTTATATAACATCAACATATCTACTTTGGGACGAGATTTAGGAACAAAAGACTTAAAAACATAAAAAAACTAAGGATGAAAAATATAAGGAATAAATATTTCATTATCTCATGTTTAACAGCTTAACATTTTGTTGTTAGTCTAAGAAGTTTTATAATATCGCAAAAGAACACAATTGTATTGTTAATACATTTAAATTCACTGTAAATTTGTTCTAACTACATTATGTTTTCTTCATCTTTATCTCTATATTTTTTCTTTTAACATTATGTTCTAATTATATTTCTGATCTGCAAATTAGATTGTATGATAACTATTAGGAACTTAAAAACTTAACAAGAAATATACCAAAAAAAGTTTTAGAAAAATAAAGATGTTTTCATAATGAAATTGTAAACAAAAAATTATCCCAGAAATCTGAAAAGAAATATAACTAAATATAGTTATAATTTTATTCAAAGAGGAAGCGAATAGAAAAAATATTAAGTGGAGACATCCCTCTTCTGTGAAACCCCGGTTATAGAGACTTGCGGAGAGGTTTAAAAGAATTAATTTGGCCACCTATGTCACCAAAGTGCACTTATCTTTTCGTTCAAGGGTCTTGAGAGAACTCTAAAGTTAAGCGTGTTTGAGCTGGAGTAGTCTCAGGATGGATTATCTTCCGGGAAGTGATTGCCGGAACTGTGCGAGTGAGGACAAAACACAGAGAAAGATCATGTGGTAATTTGTAGGGACGGTTAACAACTCTTTTAAAACCTCCCGGACGTAGCAAACCGGCCGTCAGATATGGATGGGTTCACAGGTCTAGAGAGAGGACGTGAGACCCATTAAGTAAGGTGGGCTCATGGACGGGAATTGAACATTGGGCCCACTAAGAGATGGCGGTCGGGACGTTACATCTTCTCACTGGTTCAAACAGCGGGTTCGAACCAATATCATACGATTACCATTTTTTGCCATTTATCCTACTTGTAGATTAGTTTATCTGAACCATCAGTAGCTTTAACATCATCCCAATCAACCATCTTTGAACAATGTTTTTAGACGTAGATGCAGAGCCGGCCCCAAGCATAGGTTGATGAAGCGTAATATGATTGGTCATCTCCTTCTATGACATTACTTGAACTTTTTTTTGATTAGGAAGTTGAAGAAGTAGTCAAATCTACTTCTGTAATCTCCAAACCATTTATAATCATTAAATGATCTTACAATTATCATATAATCACTTGATAAATAGAGATTAATAGGTGAAATATATATTTGAAAGTAGTATGATATATATATATATATATATATATATATTACCTGTTCACTGGACATGATAGAAGAGAGATCAACATGTATGTCTTAGTCAACAATCTCGAGAGGAGTCGTTTTTCCTTTTGAACAAACAGCAGCAACGTTGTAGATGTCACAACTCCCATGAATATATTTTGGCTCGATAGAAAGGAAAAAATGAAATATCTTCCAAACTAAACCTTTAACTTTTTGAGGCATAGCTTCAAGATCCTCGACCTAATCATGTACCTATATTACTAAATAGTTAAGTAGTACATTGTTCAATTTATGAATATCAACACTTCTATTAGATAAATTTTACCTGATCATAGCTATCGTTAAGAAGTTCAGCAGGTGTTTTTTCAACAATTGCTGCAGAGAAATTTTCAAACACCATACATTTTGTTTCTCCGGTTTGGTCCATGATTTTAAGGTGTATCCAAAACCTGAATCATAATTTTTGGAATAGTGAGTTTATTATTATTGAAGTACTGACTATAGTTGACAAAGTCCGTAAATATGATTAGAACATATGTTTCATGAAATTTACTTTGGAGTGACGGATTTGGCAAAGTCTTTGCGGACCTCACACCAAAATTTTCGCTTATGTTTATGTTTTTCATCTTCCAACTTAATGGCATGTTCAATGATGGTATTTTTGTTGCATTCCCTACATGATAAGTAGACCCAACAATAGTCTGTATCAATTTCATATATTGTACAAACGGTGCAACATATCCCAACCTACAAGAAGATAATTTATTGTTTATTACATGTGTATAAATATAAAAATTAATACAATTATGTACAGTTTGAAAATTATACACCTTATATGCATTAAGAACTTCTTGGATAGTCGACATCGTATATTCTTCTCATTCTTCTTTTCTTTTCCACAAAAAAAAACCTTCCTTTGCAAAGAATCCATGATGGTCAATTGCAAGTCATCAGTAGGAAGCCTTATTTTAGAATGGAACAAAATATTGTTACAAATAATTTAATAAGAATATAAATTATTGTATATTATTTTAAAAAAAGTAAAAGTTCATTAAAATATTAACTTGAGTTATGTCTGTGTTGATCAGAACTCGTGAAGAATCAATTAGACAGTCCAAACATCTACATAAATGTGTAGTAATACTCAAATTTGAAATCACGTTTTTACTAAATGTGTATGTCGTCATCAAGTTAGAAAATATAGAGGGATTACCATTTTTAGATTGACTTTGGCAAACCTTATTAGTCAGAAAACAACACCATCGATAGATTCTTGACAAGCTTGATTAAGTGTTTTAGAAAATTTTCTCTAAAGAGTAACAGTATATGAAACGACTGCACCCGGATTCGCAATCCTCACACAAGATCCACAGAAAACGATCTCACCAGAACCCCATAATTCCAACGAGACAATCGGCGTAGAAATCGCTCCTTACAAAAATTTCCACAAACAAAAGCTAGGTCTAACTAACAAATTCTCCGCATCCACAAAAGACATTCATAAAAACGTACTTCAGCCCACAAGCACCTTACATTCATAGAATCTGATCACTCCACATCGGACTCCTTCAACATCCAACCAGACAAACCACTTGTCTCCACTTCTAGGAATAAGCTTCACTTAATCATGTATTCCAAACAGCACCTCATCTTGATACTTAGTCACACAACCAACCACCCCTAAACGACCAAGTAACAAGAGAGATGACCTGGAATACTCCATTCTGCTCTAGCCATGGACTTCACCTTACCAACGATCCATTTCAACCTACACTAACTCCAGTCGTTCTCCAACGACCAATCACACAACAACACGCTGGTGTCGACCGACACTACCTTGGTGTCGATCGACACCCTAACATTGCCACCAAACCATTCATGCTAAACTTCCATATTAACAACCGATTAATTCATAAATCAATCGTCCACCAACCTACCGTTGGATATGGAGCATGTAGCACCACGAAACTCCCCACCAAATGTTAGCCAAATCGGACTTCATTTCATCTTCCAAACGTTACTCCAAAGTATTCATCCCAGACCAGTTTGTGCTGTCCGTCTGTGGATGTTGGTGCCGAACGGCACCAACCCAGAAATCACAACCAGAGCCTCCCTTCAAGCTCCCTTTTGCCACAAAGCCCTAATTTTTCACAACCATCAATTCTCTAATCGATTAATCATCAAACAACATAACTTACCTCGATAACAGCCATGAGAGAGCCTCCTTGTCTCTCTGAATCAACCACCAAGCTCCCATCCTTTTCCTCACACATGAAGAAGATGGATCTCCCTTCTCCTCCTCTTTTGCCTCAAGCGCAAGGTCTCTTACTCCAGCATCCTTGATGCACAACGAAGGAGAAACTCCTCTCAAGCCCAATGCTCGATCTCCTCTTCTCCCTCACACAAAGACCTCCTTCTTTTTCTCATTCATTCCCTTTCTCCTCCCTTCAAAGAGAGAACCCACAGCTCTTCTCTCTTTTTAGGGCAGGAGACAGCTTCCCCAAGGAACTCCTAACAAGAAAAAGGCATTCTCCTTTTATAAGGAAAGTTTAGGGTTCTCTGAAACTGCTAAACCGCACAAAACCAGACAACAAACCAAACCGACTAATCCGAAACGTTGCTAGTGTCGACCGATACCCTTTGGTGTCGCTCGACAATTAGCCACAACAATGTTTCCAGGTTACGGGCGTTAAAGTACATGAGTATCCCTATGTAATAACTATATTGAAATACACTAATTTTATGTATACATATTTTTGAAAAAATCGAACATATGTTTTCTATAAACATAATACGAATGATAAATTTTGTATTTAACGCTTACTCATTGTTTCTCATGTTGAAATCAGTTTTCATAGTTGGTTTGTTAAAGGTAGTGGGCCCTATGTAACGCCTCGACCACCATCTCGTAGTGGGTTCCATGTCCACTCTTGGCCCATGGGACCACCTTTTTTAATGGACCTCACGTCCTGTCACTATATCCGTGAGTCCATCCATATCTGACGGTCGGTTTGCTACGTCCGAGAGGCTTTATAGGCTTGTTTACCGTCCCTACAAATCAGCAAATGATCTTTTCCTATCTTTTCTCTTCTATCACTTTCCAGAAGATTACCCATCCTGAAACTACTCCAGCTCAAGCACGCTTAACTCTGGAGTTCCCTCAGGACCCTTGACCGAAAAATGAATGCACTTTGGTTACATAGGTGACCAAATCAATTCTTTTAAACCTTTCAACCAGGGTGCCACATGATCTTTTTGGCGTTAGCAGCATGCAAAATAAATATAAGTTAAGAAACTTCTTACAACAGCAATCGACCAAAAACATCTTAATTGTTTCTTTGATTTTTGTGGAGTATTGCCTCCAAATATGCAAAATCTTGACTTACATACGCCAACTGACGTTGTATGGGTTTAGAGACTTTAAGGGAGTGATGGGAAGAGGTGCTGCTAACATTTTGACTGAGTTTGGTATGTTTAGAGATTTTTAAACGAAGCTGATGAGACTATATTTATACAGTTTAGGATTCTAACTGAATATTATTATGCAAATTATAGTATTTAGGTTCATATTCGGTAAATCGCAATACCTTATGTATATTTTCTATACATATATTAAGATTTTTTTCCGGATTAAGTTTTTAATAGCTAACCGAGTATTGATATATATTTGGAAACTTGAAATAATTGCCGGATCCATAGTTTACTTGGTTAACAAGATAAATATTAATTCCTCTGATTTGACAATTTGTAATATTGGTATTTTTGGAAACATTTTGTTGCCAAGTTCTAGAAAATTTATCTGAGATATATTCAGAAACTCGAGATATTTCGAGATTCATAGTTTAAATGTTTGATTACCAAGATCAACATTAATCCCTCAGATTATAATAATTAAATTAAATATTCGAGATTTATGTATACTGCCATATTCGGTTTTTTTGAAATGATAGTGTCAAATAAAAAAAACAAATAAAGAAAGAGAATAAATTAAATCAGAAATCATAAGGAAATAAAAAATTAAGTTAACTTTTAAAAAGCAGATAAAAAAACTATGTGAGGCAAAAACTTTCATTAGACGTCCACCCCTCTCAAATTTGGTACCACTGACATAAGGTTTCCGATTATTTTACTACCAGAACATTTGTGTTTTTAGCTAAGCTGTATGGAATCGGGTATGTGGAAGCGGAAGCGTTTGGAAGTGGAGAAGCTAATTTTTTATAAAAATTAAGAAGCGGATACGTGTTAAAAACGTATATTTATATATATAATATTAAACATAAGATTATATTAATAAAATGTTGAGACAAAGGAATTAAAAGTTTCATTACCTTCTAAACATTTATCTACCAACTAATACATATTTAAATTAATTAATAATTGAAAAGTGAAAAAAAAAAATAATAAAGCAGAACACTAACTAAGTAAACAATTAGACAAACCACACTTTAAAACACACACAAGAACAAGTGACGTGGGGCAATTGACGAAGTCACTAGTCCATGAGAACAAGGCCCAGCCCGTTATCACTGTCGATTGTCTTCTCCGTTCAAAGTCGCATCTTCTAAAGCCATCTCCGTCGGTCTATTCAGGCTCATGGTGCAAAGTAATAAACTAATGTTCAGGTTAATGACTTGTTTGTTTCATCTATAAGCCGTAAACTATTTCATCTTCTCCGATCTAACACCACAACGCTTCTAAGGCTTTGAATGGGAGGACAGAAAAATAGCAGATCACCCTTTATTGTAGTCCACTTATCACTAAGTTACCATTCAAAAAAAAATTATTTTTAAAAGTTAATGCAAATGAACTGTGTGCAGTTCAAATTTTTTGGTCTTTTTGTGGTAAATGCAGGAAAAATAAATGCAGATATAGTCTACAGTTTTTTTGATGCTGTTCACCCTTGATCTGCAGTTGAACAACCAAATACTTAATTTACTTTTATTCTGCTTGATCTGTTTGAACCACTTGATCTGCTCTGTCTGATATGCTTTCTCCATTCAAGGCCTAAATCGGAAACGTGCAATTCCACGGTGATTCCAACCACCTTATTTTGGGAATCGCGATTCCGAACGATTCCAAGCGATTCCGCTTCCGGTTCCGCTTCTCGAGCGAGAAACGCCTCTTCACCGACGAACGTAGGTTCTTAGTAACAGATGGTGGAAGTCAATGATCTAAAAGAGGTTAAAAAGGAAAGTTAAAAATTGAAAAAAATGCAGATCTAGTCTGGTAACCAGCGTATATATCAGACTTTAAAACAGGTAAATGACA
This sequence comes from Camelina sativa, assembly GCF_000633955.1. Taxonomy (NCBI): domain Eukaryota; kingdom Viridiplantae; phylum Streptophyta; class Magnoliopsida; order Brassicales; family Brassicaceae; genus Camelina; species Camelina sativa. The sequence continues at coordinate 165,260 of NW_010921708.1, forward strand.
ATTTTACCCTTTTATCTGATTTTTTTACATCTTTTTTCTTCTCGTCGCTGGAATCTGTTTCGATTTCGGGAAAAACACTCCCGACTCATCTTCAACGCCGAGTGATTCTGCCAAGGGGAAGCTCATCATTATGGCCCAATCAAATAACACTATCTAATCCTAAAATCTCACTGCCACCATAGAATACAAGCTTCTTCTCCAGATTTTGGGTTTTTTCGGCTCGTTTCCAAAAATTAGATCGCAAGGCTTCAAAATGGTAACTCTTCTCTCATTTTGATGATCTCCTCAATATGTGAAACAGCCATAGCACAATTCGGAATCGATTCCGGGGTGGGAAGCTCATCACGACAGCAGGAAAGGGGAAAAAAAAAGGTGTTAGAGCAAGGGATCGAACTCAATTCTTGTTAGATCCAAAACAGCCTCGCTATCACTATACTACACCAACCTAGTCGTTTACTTGTGTAAATAGGTTGATTATATCTATTTAAAAACGTGTGACTGAATTTAATTTCGGTTTCGCGATTCCGTCACACAAGTTAACATCTGTTAAGTCGTGTGTTCGATTCTACCAACATTAAAAAGATAAAGTTTTTTTCTACACCAATTTAATACATTGGATATTTTTATTCTAATCAAAAAGTATTGGGTATTAAACGTCCATATAAAAATAAGTTGAGGTTTTTTTGGGAATTTTCTCATTTCCAATAGCATTGTGATGTAATCTATATATACAGTTTTGGAGATATTTATGAAAGAAAGCTTGAAGTTCATACCTATTTACAAATATGACATTGGTATTAATTATTAATTTATTTTTATTTAATTAATTAATATTAAGTTTCTATTTTTGAAAACAAGATTTCCCATCTTAAATAAATTTCCAAAACAATTGAACCAATCCCTTTAACATTAAGTATTAAGTTTATAATTAATTTAATTAATATTAAGTTTCCAATTTTACAAAACAAACATATTTACCATTCAATTTGATATCTTATTCAAGGAATAATAATAAATTATAAAAGATATTGTTTGCTCACAGATTTATTTTTATTTTTATTACGTATTTAAAACTAATTTTTACTTTCACGGGTTCCGTATTATGAGTTTTTGTGGATTAAAAATCTTTGAACATGTTGTCTGACCCGTCTAGCATGACGGATTTGGACTATAGAACCAACACTAAAACTATTAGTTTATCTAATATATACTATAGATTTGTAATCATAGTTTTGAAAGTTAACTTATAAATTATTTAGTATATGAACAACAAAATATTACACATACTATAACACATTCTTAATATTTCAAAAAAAAAATGAAATATACATAAAAATATGCACTAACATAATATATATGCATATACCTCTGTTTAATTATAGAGAACAAAACAAATCTAGAATTTTATATTCTATCTAATAACAAATTTAATGTAATTAGGTTATAAACTTCATAAAACGTAAGAAGAAGAAAATAATTCTAAACAAAATTCTAAATTAATAAGATAAAAGTTAATTAATTGAGAATTTGAAAACTAAATAAATTAAAAATTATTATTTAAAATATAATAATTTATAATTTAGTCCTGCGGTGTACCGCGGGTGAAATCCTAGTTTTTTACAAAACTAATAGAAGGGATGGTTAGAGTACGAGCTTATTCATAATCATAGTTGATGTTATATTTAGACAATGTCCTATTAATGTATACAATATTAAGACCTTTTCTAACCAACGCTCAAATCCTACTATATTAATTGGGAAGTACAAATTTGAAACTAACCTTGAAATGTGTAAAAAATTACATTCAATTGCCATTAGAAAATTTTAAATTAACTTAATTAATTAATTTAAATAAATATAATTAATCAAAAAAAAAAAACACTCACCGATAAAATATAAAAAAAAATCTAGAAAAATATATTTTCTCTCTCTAATAAATTATGGACGAACTTACTAAATATTTATTTAAAAAAAAAATTTAAACCAATCAGAATTTTAAAAACTAAGATTTTATATCCAAATATACAATATAATTATTTTGAATAACTAAATTTCGAAAATTTTGTTAAGATTTCAAATTATGATTCTCCTATCATCTTTATTTTATTATAATTACAAATTGTTTGGAATTTTCATATAATAATTATGATTAATAAAGTGCATAATTTTTTTCTGCATATGTTGTGATTTGAATTTTAAAAAACGAAGATATATTAATCAATCTATGAAAAATGTATGTTTTAATTTTCACATTGGCGGGTTGGTAAAACTAAATTTATATCGATAATTAAATAATAATTTTTATCTACTCACAATTATAATATTAAAATTACTACTTTATATTTCACAAAATAATGATGAAAATACAACAAACAAACAATATAAAACTGTAATATACGTCAAAAATAAAATACTATAATATTCCAAAATACTTAGTATTCAAATACACTAATAGATTTACAGAAAATTTAAAAATAAATATTATCTCAAACAAAATAATTTTTTTAAAAATTATATAACAATAACTTTTATTATTATATTATAATTTTTTATAAAATGTTGATCCGTGCTTAAAGCACGGGATATCTCCTAGTAAGATATTAAACGACGTAGCCAGTCGTATTTTTGAAATGTATCTTCCAACTACAAACACTGCAGTTTTCTGTTTATCAATTTTCAACTTCAGCTTTAACGAGAAAAATAACCTGTTCTCTTTGCTTGTTAAAAATATGAATGTGGTTTTATTATTATAGCATTACATTTATTCTGTGAAACATTAACATACATCAACATATATTAATAAAAGAAGTTTTTATGAGTTCCATTTGATATTGTCTCGATTCCAATCAAATGACAGAGAATCTGGTGAAAGCTGAGGAGAATTATTATATATAGGATTATGTTTTTCCTCGACTTCAATCACATGACGCTGTTTTGGTGAAGGCGGAGGAGGATTATGTATAGGATCAGGACCTCCTGGAACCTTTCTCTCGACTCCAATCGAAGATGGTTCTTCACGAATAGCATCCATTGACGACACCATTAGGAACAAGATTAGCATTATGATTAATACCGCACCTCCATTCAAAACTTGCATCTTTTCTCTCTCTCTCTCTTTTTGTTTTTTTTTTTTAATTTCGTTGTAATTTTCTTTTAGTTTGTTACTCTTAGTTCCTCCTTTTTCCATTTTATAGTGGATTTTTTTTTTTTTTTTGCTAAGTAAGGGAGGTAACTAGTCAAATGTAAATAATATAGATATAGCAATGAGTAAATTAGAAGATGTGTATTCTAGTTGAAGGCTCCAGCAAGGAAATAAGAAAGATATTACTCTACCCAGAAGGAAGAACCAAGTCAACTAAAACTAAGACCAAATTAAATAAAATTAAAGGGAGAGGAGAACTGAAACTAAAGACCAAGAACAACCAAATCCGAACAAGCAAAACAAATACGAAGAAAAAAATCAAGAACGGTCAAAACATAAACTAAAAAAAACTAATGGCACCATATGAACAGAAATAATTTTTTATAAGAATACATTAATGCTTTTCATCCAAGTAAATGGGGCATATTTTGGAAAAAAAATAAAGCTTTTTATGTTAAAAAAGGGCTTTTCCGTTTCTCCACTAAACTACCCCAATTTAGCACTTTGGGCTTCCACCCTCCCGCAAATTCTTGGTGCAACGACTGTAGTAAGAGCCGGTAGGCGATTGGCTGCTCGTACTCATAATTGGTTTTTTATCCAGGGTATCAATTTTCTATACAATTGTAGTCAAAATGTTACTAATTCAAATGGTTGTTGTTAGCAGATAAGATATGATCAGAACAATGCAAGTCAAGCCAAGTAATAAAGGAAGTTTTATCTAACAGTCTAAAATGAACAGAAATAAAAAGAACAAAACAAAGAACTACTTGACCGAGGTACACGATGCAAGCAATCGAATACCGGATCGAGTAGGTGATCGCCTGGTCGGGTGAGAAGAAAACAAGAACTGATGAACAACTCGAGGCACCACACAATGCTGATGATCGAGTACCAGGTCGGGTTGGTGGTCGAGTTAATGATAAAAATTTAAACAATCAAATACGAAAGCTCCTAAGGATGGGGTAATCGGTTCATAAGTATTCCTAAAAAATCTAGAATGTTTTACATGTCTCAAGAATTCTATTATCTAGACAATGAATTTCTAAACCTTGCTAATCCACTCTCATGGCAGAAACAATCAACCCCTAATCACTTCCTTACCCTCGTTGGAGAAACATGATTAAACATGCATTAAAATCCAATTCACTATCATAGTAATTCCTCCTTTTTTTTGGAACGCAATGTACTGGAGATACCCAAATACTATCTAAGATAGGATAGATAACTCCAGCATCAAGCAATTTTAAAATTTCCTTCTTTACCACTTCTTTTAAATTAGGATTTAGCTTTTGCCAAGGGTCGACACTAGAGTACGACTCATCTTCTAAATTATTCATATGGGTGCAAAGATAAGGAGAGATTCCTTTAATGTCATCTAGAGTATAACCAATTGTTTTTCTATATATTCTTAATTTAGTCCAAAGCAATATCAGATCTTTATCTGTTAAACTAGCATTGACAATAACGAGATAAGTTGAATTTGGTCCTAGAAAAGCGTACCTTAGCCCGGATGGAAGAGGTTTCAACTCTATCTTTGGTGCCTTCAATTCTGACCAGTCATCAGAGTCTTGGTTTGATGACTTGACGGGGAGCTCGATCATACTGCACGAGGGGGTAATCGAGCAGGTGGCCGGGTAGTCTCCTACAGAGATAATTATCGAACTGCTGCATGACATTACGCACGATGGGATTATCGATTTGCTAAAATTTCCTCCTTTGGGGCTCCACACTCTCCTCCATGGTTTCACCCAGACCCTCACTTAATTATGGCTCAATGACTGCCCTGTAAGTATCCAACAACTCCTTGTAGAATTATGACTCTTGATGTCCAAATCCCTCCCTACCATCCTTTATCAGGGTTGTCTTTAGGCAGTCATCTTCTGTTACTTCTTCAAACATTTCTTCACAATTTGTCTATTTCTATAACCTAGAAAGTTTGGCCAGCTATAGTGGGTTTTTTCATGGCGTCCTGAATATCAAAATTCATGGTGAAACCCTTTCCAAGGGTCAAATAAATCTTCCCGTTCTTCACATCTTTCATCGTTCCTGTCGTGACTAAGAATGGTCTTCCCAGGATCAAAGGATTCTTTGGTTCCACATCAATTTCCAAGACCACAAAATCAGTTGGCACTTCTACAGATCCCACCTTAACTGGCAGATCCTCCAACACCCCATGTGGTAGGCTTACAGATTTATCTGCCATAATTAACTGTATATCACTAGGTTTGAAATTCTTAAATCCCAACCGTTTGGCTACAATTAGTGGCATGAGGCTGACTGATGCTCCCAAATCGTAAAGGTGTTTTTCGAACGACAATGGTCCTATTAAACATGGAGGAGTAAACGATCCTGGATCGCCAAGTTTCTTGGGGGAGACTGTTCTTTGAATAACGGCACTACACTCGTGGCTAAGTATGACTATCCCTTGGACTTGCTTGATCCTCTCCATCACTGTAGCTTTCAAGAATTTCTGGTATGGAGGTATGAGGGCAAAGGCATCCATTATAGGCATATGAAGCTCAAGTTTCTTCATCTGTTTGTCAAACAATGCCTTGTATTTCTGTAGAAGTTCTTTGCAAAACCTCTCAGGAAATGGTAGAGACAGCTTGTAAGGCGGGGGAATAAAGCGTTTTTCCTTCTTCTTTTCGTCACTTGTCTTATTAGGAGGGTTTGTTTGTATCCGAGGGTCAACCCGATCAGGAACACGAGTAGTCTGATCGGGTGCCGGATTGAGTGGAGTTGCTGATTTGATTGGTGGTTGCTCGGTAGTTGTTTCCTGACCAAAATTCTCCCCATCTAGGTCATAACTGTCCTCGGTGATGGTGTTTGGTGCTACTCGGGTTGGTAAAATGCATCCACTATGTAAGGCAATTGCATGTGTGGATGCGCGTGTAGTAGAGGTAGACGCAGTCTTGCGCCAAGTTGTCTTATTCGGAAGTTCAGAGTGTCAAACTTATGGTGTAAACCCTTATTGGTGGTCGCTATGAGACTGTCCATGTCAGAGAATCACTTTACTGTGTCAACCACTTGACTTGTTTGAGTAAGCATAAATTGTTTCATGAGTCTATGTAGGTCTTGTTCTGGATCAGGTTGTTGGGTAGGTGGCTGTTGGTGCCGACCAGTGAACTGAGGTATGTGGTTGTAGCCTCTATTGTTTGGGAAAATTTGCTTTGGCGGACTGGGAATATACTTATTGTAGCCTTTGTTGTAGCCGCCTTGATTGTTGATGTAGTTGACATCCTCAATCTGAATAGTCTCCCCATCTTGTAGCTAAGACGGCTCTTCTTCAGAAGCAAAGCTTATCTAGTGCTGCTGGCTGAGGATTATCTTGTCCAACTTGTTGTTAAGGGCTTTCATATACCTTTTATACTTCCCGTCTTCGTCTCATGAAGATCTGATAGTCCGATCATAGTCCTCATTGTAGTGACCTTCAAATTAAGCCAAGTTCTCCACAAGAGCCCATCCATCATCAACATCCTTGTTGAGGAAGTTGCTATTACTAGCTGTGTCTAACAACATTATGATCTTAGGGACTATGCCGCGGTAGAGGGTGCTGAGTAATGACGCATTGCTGAATCCATGATGAGGGCACCGGCTGGCATAGCCCTTGAAACGTTCCCATGCTTCGCCAAACGTTTCATTATTCTTCTGAACAAAGCTGGAGATGTCATTCCTCAGCCTTGCAGTTATGGAGTTGGAGAATAATTTAGCGAGGAAGGCTTTTTTACAGTCCTCCCATGTGGTGATAGACTCCTTAGGCAATGATTTTTCACATAGGTGTGCCTTGTCACCTAGAGAGAATGGGAACAACCTCAACATGAAGCCATCTTCACTGACTCCATTGATTTTGGTTAGGCTGCAGAGCCTATCAAACTCATCTAGATGATCGAATTGGTCCTCCATTGGCAATCCATTAAAATTGTTGCTCTGGATCATCTGGATGAGACTACTATTGATCTCAAAATTGTTGTTAGATGGAGCATCTCCAGAATGTTGGATACTCAGAGACTACACTACCGCGGCGTAGTATGTTGGATGACCATGCCTCTTTGTACCCTAAGATCATGCATACGCCATGGCTGCAGAATGTTGGATGACCATGCCTCTGAGTATAAGTAGATGGAGCATCTCCAGCTCCAATGTTGGTCCTCTCTTGAGGGGCAGTTGGACCGTTTTGCTGATTCATTTCCACCTCAGGTTGTGGCTCTACTTGTTGTTGTACTTGCTCCTGTCTCGGTAACCAAGGTCTATCAATGTTTTTGATGAAGGGACTGAGGTGCTGCCTACCTTTGGATCGTTTTTGCATGCACAACCAAGTATCCGAGTAGATACTCGAAGGTCAACACGATCCAGGTGATCGGGTGACTGATCGGGTTGAACCTGAATCACAAAATAAACAAGCAGAAGAAGCAAACAAGTCAGTACAAAAATAAATAAAATAAAAAGAACTTGATCTAGCAAGTTTTGAAATCCTAAACGTAACAAATAAATCAACCAAATTGCAACGACACGAAAATGATAATTGGTTTTTCACCCAAGGTATTAATTTCCTATGCAGTTGTAGTACAAAGGGTTATCAATCCAAATGGTTGTTGTTCGCAGATAAGATGTGATCAGAATAATGCAAGTCAAGCAAAACAATAAAGAGAGTTTTGTCTAACAACCTAGAATGAACAGAAACAAAAAGAATAAAACAAACAACTACTCGACCGAGGTTCACGATGCATGCAATCGAGTACCGGATCGAGTATGTGGTCGGGTGACAAGAAAACAAGAACAAAATGATGAACAACTTGAGGCACCACACGATGCTGATGATCGAGTACCTGGTCGGGTTGTGGTCGAGTTAATGATAAAAGTTTAAACAATCAAATATGAAAGCTCCTAAGGATAGGGTAATTGGTTCATAAGTATTCCTAATCAACCTAGAAATTTTTACAGGCTGATAACTCTCTAATTTACATGTTTTAGACACCCTTTTTCATCTATGTTTTGCATTATATATACCCTAACCTTAGCATTTTTAGGTCCTTAACCTTAGGAATTTTCATTTAGGCCAAATAGGGTGCTGCATTGTTGCATTTATGCATTTTGGATGAAAACAGGTGCTTTGGATCCCAAAAAGGGGAAGAATGAGGTAAAACCCGAACATGTACCCGAAGGAGTGATCATGCGAAAAGAATAGTCCAAACCTTAACCCGATCAAAGAGGATCTGAGCAAAGAAAGAACAACCCGAAGACTTACCCGAGCATCCACACGACTCGAACCTCTTGCACAGCCTCGAGCAGATCTTCGGGCAGAACTGAGCAACTAGGTCAAAGGGGTTTCCATATATAAACCCCCTTTCTTTTTCTCGTCCTAGAAAGCCGCAGACACTCACGAACCAGAGAGCGAGAGCTTTTAAGAGAGAGAGAGAGAGAGAGAGAGAGAGAGAGAGAGAGAGAGAGAGAGAGAGCGATTTACACATTTTCTTACTTTGTTAGGATTCGATTTTTACTTCTTTTGCTACTCTTCCAGTTTCGATTCTGTATCCTATTTAATTTTATCTTATTTTTAATTCAATGCAACTTTCATTCGTTTATGTTTTTATGCTATTTACCATGAGATCTGAGTAGTGAATCAAAGTTTCTAAGGATGCCTTAGCTTGATTGTTTATTTTATAAAAATTTCTTTCTAGATTGGTGTTCTTAATGCTATTTTCAGGCCGAGAGGTTGAGAATAGATCTGGGGTGTTTTGCCATCGAGAGATGTTGTTGAAATGCTTGAATCAACCAATGCTAGAGATTTACTCACTTAGCCTAAGAGATTAGATGTGTAAGGAGTTTATTGACAATAATGAATCAGATTTTAATGTCTGCTTAGTCATGTTTCTCCAATGAGAGTTGGGTAGGGGAGTGACTAAGGTTGATTGTTTCTATCATGAGGGTGTTTTTAGCAAGGGTTAGAGATTCATTGTTTAGAGAATATTTGCTTGAGGCATGTGAGATATCCCAAATCGATCAGGAGCACTTATGAGTCAATTACCCCATCCTTAGGAGCTTTCGTATTTGATTGTTTAGCCTCTTATCTATGATACTAGGATTTTTGTGTCTCCTAGCAGGTCTCAATTAACCTTATGCAGTTGTAGTACAGAAGGTGTCAATCCAATCGGGAAACTTTACTAACAATCAAGATGCAATCAAACGGTCACAAGTTAAGCCAGATTAAAATGAGTTTTTGTCTAACAAACTTGAGTGAACGAGATGCAAGAACAAAACAAGTTTGCAGAACAAGAGCTAAAATGCAGTAACATAAGAGAACAAAAAAAGCTAAACATGAAGAGAAAAATGAGCAAGCTATTGCAACTAAAACAAAGAAGAAGCTTAAAGATGTAGAAACAATCAGATAAGTAGAGGCCTTAAGGATGGGGTTATTGATTTCAGTGGAGTCTTTTAATCTACCTAGAATGTCTAACAGAACATAATCAAGCTATCCCTAGACAACGAACATCACAACTTAGCTAATCCACTCTCTTGACATAAGCTACTCAGACTCAATCACTTCCAAACCTAACTCTCGCTAGAGAAACATGATTAAGCAGACATGACAAACAAGTTCATTCACGTCAATAAACACCCTAGACATCCAATCTCTTAGGCTAGGTATGTAAATCTCTGGTATTAGTTTGTTCAAGCATCTCATGGAACACCTTTTGGATGCTGAGATGCTTAAGATCTAATTCCAAATGATCAGTAAGAAATTAGCAGTAAGAACACTAATCCAGAAGGGAAATCAAACAATCTAAGCTTAGGCATCCTATTAGACTAAGATTTTTCACCTAATCTATCCCATTCTCAAGAACTCTAGTTCACTACTCAGATCCGGAAATCATCATCAAGGATGCAAAGCCAGAAAACATTGAATCAAGCATCATGAGACAGACAAAAATGGGATGAACAACTTTGTATAAGAAATCCAATGCAAAAACTCAATAAAATCCAAGCTATATGGATTACAAAGTCTCAGGCGTTTTAGGTGGCTAGGTAAACCTTAAGGAAAAGAACAAAAACGAGATGTCTGAGTAAAAACTTAACAAAACGTATTTATAGTAAAATATGGAAATCCCTAAAACATAAAACGACAAGATAGAGCGTCGGTTCGGGAACCCTTCTCGGATACGTCTTCAGAACAAAGCCAGGACGTTGGTTTAAGAGCGTCGATCGAGTCGCATCGTGAGAGTGTCGATCGAGTCAGAATATAGGAAGTTTGATCGAATGGCGGCTTGAGATCGTTGATCGAGTGGCAGCTTGAAATCGTTGATCGAGTGGCAGCTTGAGAGGTGTCGTCTGAGAGCTGCTTGAAAAGTGTCGTCTGAGAGCTGCTGATCTAGTCGCGTCTTGAGGGTGCTCAGGAGCCCTCCTGGGACGTCTTGGTCGAGTCGCTGCTAACATCCGATCGAGTGGGAGCTCTCGTTTGCGTGCAGGTCGAGTCGGAATTCAGAATGTACATTCATACACTAAAACGGCGATAACTCATGAACCATGACTCCAATTGGCTTGAAATAAACGGCATTGGAAATATAACTCAATTCCCTACAACTTTGGTGAAGACGTCAAAACCTGAATCTCAAAGTAAAATCTTCACTCGACTCGATCAAAGACGTGGAAAGTTGGGTCGCTCGGTAGTGTTGATCGAATCGCTGGACTGCTTTCCTGATTTCTGTTGCNAGGGAAATCAAACAATCTAAGCTTAGGCATCCTATTAGACTAAGATTTTTCACCTAATCTATCCCATTCTCAAGAACTCTAGTTCACTACTCAGATCCGGAAATCATCATCAAGGATGCAAAGCCAGAAAACATTGAATCAAGCATCATGAGACAGACAAAAATGGGATGAACAACTTTGTATAAGAAATCCAATGCAAAAACTCAATAAAATCCAAGCTATATGGATTACAAAGTCTCAGGCGTTTTAGGTGGCTAGGTAAACCTTAAGGAAAAGAACAAAAACGAGATGTCTGAGTAAAAACTTAACAAAACGTATTTATAGTAAAATATGGAAATCCCTAAAACATAAAACGACAAGATAGAGCGTCGGTTCGGGAACCCTTCTCGGATACGTCTTCAGAACAAAGCCAGGACGTTGGTTTAAGAGCGTCGATCGAGTCGCATCGTGAGAGTGTCGATCGAGTCAGAATATAGGAAGTTTGATCGAATGGCGGCTTGAGATCGTTGATCGAGTGGCAGCTTGAAATCGTTGATCGAGTGGCAGCTTGAGAGGTGTCGTCTGAGAGCTGCTTGAAAAGTGTCGTCTGAGAGCTGCTGATCTAGTCGCGTCTTGAGGGTGCTCAGGAGCCCTCCTGGGACGTCTTGGTCGAGTCGCTGCTAACATCCGATCGAGTGGGAGCTCTCGTTTGCGTGCAGGTCGAGTCGGAATTCAGAATGTACATTCATACACTAAAACGGCGATAACTCATGAACCATGACTCCAATTGGCTTGAAATAAACGGCATTGGAAATATAACTCAATTCCCTACAACTTTGGTGAAGACGTCAAAACCTGAATCTCAAAGTAAAATCTTCACTCGACTCGATCAAAGACGTGGAAAGTTGGGTCGCTCGGTAGTGTTGATCGAATCGCTGGACTGCTTTCCTGATTTCTGTTGCCTTTTGATGGTTTGGACATCCCCTAAAACACCTGAAACAACTCCAATATGCAAGATGCATGCAAGACCAATGCAAAGACTACCTAGATATGCATATTATGCAAAAAAGACTAAAAACAATACAAAGCAATGAGAACAATATACATGATGAAAAGGTGTAAAATATATACATATCAATCTATAACTCGATCCATTACCCGAACTGGTACTCGATCACCAGCCTCGTGTATACACTCGAGTTGTTCATCTTTGTGTTCTTGATTTCTTCTGCTATCTGATTACCCACTCGATCCGGTACCCGAATGCTTGCATCGTGTGCTTAGGTCGTGTGGTTCTTGTTTAATTTACTTTTTTTGTTTCTTCTAGGTTGTTAGATAAAACCCCATTATTGCTTGGCTTGGCTTGCATCGTTCTGATCACATCTTATCTGCTAGCATAACAACCATTTGGATTGATAACCCTTTGTACTACAACTGCATAGGAAATTGATACCCTGGGTGAAAATCCTGTTATCACAGGCCTCAAGCAATATATTCCCTAGACAATGAATTTCTAAATCTTGCTAATCTACTCTCATAACAATGCAAGTCAAGCCAAGCAATAAAGAGAGTTTTGTCTAACAACCTAGAATGAACAAAAACAAAAAGAATAAAACAAATAACTACTCGACCGAGTTTCAAGATGCAAGCAATCGAGTACCAGATCGAGTATGTGGTCGGGTGAACAACTCGAGGCACCACACGATGCTGATGATTGAGTACCAGGTCGGGTTGTGGTCGAGTTAATGATAAAAGTTTAAACAATCAAATATGAAAGCTCCTAAAGGATAGGGTAATTGGTTCATAAGTATTCCTAATCAACCTAGAATGTTTTACAGGCCTCAAACAATCTATTCCCTCGACAATGAATTTCTAAACCTTGCTAATCCACTCTCATAGCAGAAACAATCAACCCTAGTTACTTCTTTACCCAACTCTCGTTGGAGAAACATGACTAAGCAGACATTAAAATTCAATTCACTATTGTCAATAAACTCCTTACTCATCAAATCTCTTAGGCTAAATGAACAAGGGCTTCCTAAACATTACTTGAAGAAAGAAATGGCCTATAGAATTGGTGAGGAACTTGACGAGATTGTTGACCATGAAATCTTCCCAACTACGGCAGAGATAAAAGTCAACATCAATGATCTGGAACCTTTAACAAAGTAAACAATGGTTGAGTTTTCTGATGTAACGCCCCGACCGCCACCTTTTAGTGGGCCTCATGTCCACTTTGTTTAATGGGCCTCACGTATTCTTACTAGGCCCGTGAGCCCATCCATATACGACGGCTGGTTTGCTACATCCGGGAGGCTTTAAAAACTTGTAACCGTCCTTACAAATCACCACATGATCTTTTCCTGTGTTTTGTCCTCACTCGCACAGTTCCGACAACCGCTTCCCGGAAGGTCACCCATCCTGAGACTACTCCAGCTCAAGCATGCTTAACTCTAGAGTTTTCTCAGGACCGTTGACCGAAAAGATAAGTGCACTTTGGTGACACAGGTAGCCAAATCAATTCTTTTAAACCTCTCCGCAAGTCTCTGAAACCAAGGTGTCACATCTGACAACACTGAAGCTTTAGTCACCTTGGAGTACAAAAGTTTAAAGAAGCATTGCAACCATTGTCAAAGACTCTCGCACGAGAAAGCTGAATGTCATGGATTGGTGAGAAGAGATACTCAAGACAGCAAAACTCATCTTCCTCCTTCACGAGTGATCCCTAAGCCCTTGATAAAACCAAATTATAACCAAGTCAAAACCAGGGAACATCCAAGAGAGATGTACGCCTTCTCCGGTGAAAATGGCTGCCTACTCCAGTAACAGATGGTGGCAGACTAACCAATGGTGGTGATCGACGGTGGCCAACAAAACCGATGGGTCCATACTGTACGCTACTCCTCCGCGAGACTCATCACAACAATGACCACAACAACAATAACAATAGCTAAACCCCGACAACTCAACAATATATCAACGCCTCGATATCATCATCAACATCGGCAATCCCTTCCTCATTAACGAGTTAGGGTTTCTCTCCCCACAACCTAGCTCACCTCTCCCTTTCTTTCTCACCCAAACTCATCTCCTTCTCTCTCCCATCACCACCAAACCCTCTCATGGCTCACGATGGAGGCCACCACTGTTAGTTAGACAGTTATGATCCTCTAAGGATCTTGGATATATGTTAATATAGAATATCCTCTTAGTATAGATATGATTCTATCGCCACATTGTATTGTATAAATACTGTCTCTCTATCAATGATAATACTCACGGAGTTTACATTATAACATGGTATCAGAAGCCCTAGCCTACTGCTAGTTGTTTGCTCGATCCATCTCCGCCCTCATTTTCTCGCTGCTCTGTTTTTCTCTCGCTACTCTGCTTTTCTCTCCCTCGTCCCCTGTTTCTTCTTCTTCTCCTCCTCTTCATCTTCTTTCTCTCCTTCTTTGTTTAGCGCCACATCTCATATCATGGCCGACGAAACACCAAAAACCGACAAACCATTCGGTATTTCTCAGATCAAGGCATACATTCCAATCACCCTTGACATGACTAAGATGAATTACGACGTCTGGAGATAGCTGTTCGAGACTCATTGTCTCACCTTCGGCGTTCTAGGTCACCTCGACGGTACGTCTACTGCAACTCCGGCGACAAAGCAGCAGTGGATAGAACACGACGGCCTCGTCAAAATATGGATCTACGGCACTATTTCAGAATCGATCCTCAACACTGTTCTCAAGACCAAAGCGACTGCTCGTGAGCTTTGGCTAACTATCGAAAACTTATTTCGCGACAACAAGGAGGCCCATGCTATGCAATACGACACCGAACTGCGAACCCTCACAATTGGCGACTTCAGCTTCGTAGAGTATTGCAAATGTCTCAAAACACTTTCTGATCTCCTCGCTAATGTCGACTCACCTGTCACCAACCGTCAACTTGTCATGTACATCTTAAACGGCCTGACCAACAAGTTCGACTCCATCATCAACGTGATCAAGCACAAGACACCATACCCCTCATTCACTGTTGCCCGCTCAATGTTACAACTGGAAGAGGATCGACTCTCCAAGCATGTGAAGCCAGCCATAAGCCCACCGTCCAACACTTCATCACCTGACATCCTATACACCACTACTGAACAACACTCTGGTCGCGGTTCATCATCTGGATACAACAACCGTGGCACACATAGAGGTCGCGGTCGTGCGGTCGTCATAACAGAGGAAGGGGTCGTCACAACAACAATTGGTCGTACAACAACCACCCATGGGGCTATGGGTATCCACCATACCTAACATCTCCACATCAATCACCATACTTCTCGCCTCCACCTCCCTACTACGGCTCTCCACCTCACATGACTTACCCCGCGGCACCACCGGTCAACCCCGTCGCTCATCAACATTGACAACATGGTGAGGCTCATGTCACGAAAACCACCACACCGTTGACCTATCTCCCAGCTGCGTTGACGAACGCATTCCAGACCATGACATTGCAAGACCCTAATGCTACATCTTGGGTCATGGACACCGGTGCCACCAACCATATCACTGCCCAACCAGGTATTCTACGTCCTCGTTTTAATTCGAGTCAATTACCTTGTGTTGTTATGGGAAATGGATCCGCGGCTAAAGTCACTCACGTTGTTAATGACCTCCTATCCACACCCTCTCGTACTCTTCAATTTCGCAATGTGCTTGTTTGTCCTTCCATCATAAAAAATCTAATTTCGGTTCGTCGTTTTGTCACGGATAATAATTGCACTGTTGAATTTGACCCCCTTGGTTTCTCTGTTAAGGATCTACCGACAAGGACCAAACTCCTCCGTTGCAATAGCGCGGGTCCCCTCTACTCCGTGACTTTGACCACCAACTCATCTCCGCAAGCCTTCCTTTCAGTTCCTCCAAGTGCTCAACATTGGCCATCCAGGCGCTGATACTCTTTATCGTTTTCTTTCTTCGAACAATATTTCTTTTAATAAAACCGACTTGACAACATTGTGTCAAGCGTGTCAACTTGGCAAACACATTCGTTCTCCATTTATTTCATCAAACAGTTCAGTTCTTAAAACATTTGATCTCATTCATTCAGATATCTGGACTTCCCCTGTCCCAAGTGTTAGCGGAATGAAATACTACCTTTTACTCTTAGATCACTTCACACATTTTATTTGGGTATATCCATTGCAGCGCAAGAGTGACACATTTAGCAAGTACGTATCGTTCGAAGCATATGTCCGCACGAGGTGCTTGCCTTAGTCCATAGAGTGACTTATGTAGTTTATAGACTTTCTCTTCGCTTCCCTTTGTTACTGATATATCGTGGTTTTTAACCATGATATAAGTGTGCTTTTTGAGTCTTTTGATTTGTTTCTAGGTTGTTTTTGAGTCTTTACAGGTTATTTAGGAATTTGGCACGGATGGAGCAATATGGAATAATTTGGATCATTTTGGAGCATTTTACCGAAGGAAATCAAGTTGGAATCGGATCAGAGTCGGAGCATCGATCGACACCACACAAAGGAGCATCGATCGACACTCATGTTTACCCGAAAAGAGAACAAGAAATTGGAAGTTTTACAAATTTGTCCAAAGTCTTCTACAATTGCAACATAAACCCCTGGACGTATTTTGGGATGTATATATATATTGGTTTTGGGTTTTAGAAACCCTTAAGTTATCTTCTAGCAGTTTTTGAGAGAAAGAATATTGAGAGCTTTTGGGAGAGATAGATCTGAATTCTTTGTAGAGAGAAGATTTCTTGAACTCCCTCTTTTACTTTTTAATATCTATTGCATGTTATTCAGAATTATGATTTGTGCTTTATTTAACATGTCTGAGTAATTTGCTTGTTAGGTTTAGGGTTTTTCATAGGGTTTTTATGATTTATTAGATCTGAGATCTTTAGGGTTCTTATTCTTATATGATCTTCATCCTTGGTTGTTCTTCGCAATAATTCTTGATTGATCACCTAGAATTGTTATCTTAGGGAAATAAATTGATATGAGAATATAATTGTTTTCCTGATTAAACCATTGATGAGCAGAATTGTTTCTTACAAAGAGATTTGAATTAATAATTCTGTGAACTTATCTAAACCTGTTTTTAAAGCTGATTTATTACTTAGAATTTTACAAAGAGATTTGGATTTTCTGGTTTTAAATTTAGATATTATTTGCAGTGAGAACTGATTTAATTTACCAAAAGTTTAGAGTTCTAGATCTGATCTTTATTGCTTGAACCTTAATTAATTTATCTGATTTAATATTTCATAATTTCCTGAGAAATTCCCTAGGCTTAACTCTTTTGATTTTCTGAATTTACAACACTTTCATTTAAATATTTGCATTGCTTTTATTTTAATTTAATTTAACTTGTTTAGCGTAATTTACAAAACTCTATAATATATTGTGTTTGATCTTGAGTCTCTGTGGATTCGACCCCTAAGTACTGCAGTGATCTCTTGTTTGAGAGAGTAGCTCTAGGGATTAATTTGAGCATATCAAATTTTGGCGCCGTTGCCGGGGACTCTCTGATCTACCATTAGATTTGAGTTTTTAATTTCGTCTAAACTTTTTCTTTTTATTTTCTACTTACACGTTTTTGTTTTTCTTCTCTTTGGTGTTTCAGGTGCATGCCTCCTAGACCTCACACAAGGAGCAACAAGTCTGGTCCTACTGTGAAATTTTTCAAACCAAGAGTTGGGAAAACTTGAGCGTGAGAACAGAAAAGCAGCTAAATCTCTGAAGATGGTTAATACGATCATTCTGATGCGTGATGAGGCTGGTGTTTTGAGAGATCAAGAGGGCCACTTGCGCAATGAGCAGGGCCAAAAGCTTGATGCTGAAGAAAACGTGATTGCTGAACCTATGCAGGCTGTCGTGAACCAGCAAGCTGGTGTCATTGATGATCCGGATCTTGGTGTCGATCGACACCAACCAGGTGGCATCGATCGACACCCACCTGCTGCAGACGGACGTGGAGCTGCCAACCACGTACATAACCCAGTTCGAAGACAGGAGCAGAACCGGGATCTGATCAGGACCATTGCTGACTATAACCGAGCTGATTTGGTGTATGAGAACAGGTCCGCTATTGTTCCTCCTCCATTCCAGAGGAACGATTCTGAGTTGAAACCTGCGTACTTTCAACTAGTTGGGCAGAGACCTTTCTCTGCTTTGCCCAATGAGAAGCCCTTGGACCACATTGAGCATTTTAAGGATCTGGTGACTAGCATCAAGGCTAATGGGGTGACTGAGGACTACATCTTCTGCAAACTCTTCCCTTACTCACTTGCAGGAGAAGCATCTCAATGGTTGAAACAGCTGCCAGCTGGATCATTGACAAGCTGGCGTGATGTCAAGGTGGCCTTCCTTAACTACTTCTATGATGATGCAATGTCAGATGAGTTGAGAATCAAGCTGTCTTCTTTCAAGCAAAGACCAGATGAAGCTTTCAAAGCAGCTTGGGTGAGATTCAAGGCTTACCAAAGGGACTGTCCACACCATGGTTTCTCAAAGGTTCAACTGCTAAGTATTTTCTTCAGAGGGTGTGACTGGGAGTATCAGTTGGCTTTAGATGCTGCAAGTCATGGGAATTTCAAGACAAGATTGCCAGTAGATGCTGAATTGTTGATTGAGAACTTAGCTGCTAGCAATAGTACTAAGAGAGCAGATGCTGAAAGGAAGAGATTACATGGAGGATATGACTCACACCAGTTAGCTTCTGTTAATGCTAAGCTGGATTCTGTGCATAATCTCCTTGTGGGTAAGAAATCTGTTCATTTTGCTGCTGAAGTTGAGACATATGAGCCAGAATCTGATCAAGGAAATCATGAGGAAGAAGAGGTGAACTATGTCTATGGGAATCAGGGGCAGAGGTTTGGAAATCAGCAAGGTAGTAGGCCTTACAGTGGAAACAGCCAGCGCAGTAACTTTCAGGGCAACTCTTCTGGTTTCACACCCAAACCTGAATATCAGAAGCAGCAACAAAACAGTGGATTCACAAGGACTTATGGCAACAACTCATATCAGTCTCCACCTCCTAAGTCAGCTGAAACTAGTAAGATGGAAGCTATGCTTGAGCAGCTTTTGCAAGGCCAAGAGCAAATGACAGTGACTTTCAATGGGAAGCTGGATAATGTCTACACTGATCTTAATGGGAAGTTTGAAGCTTTGAACATCCATGTCAAGAAGCTGGAAATTCAGGTTGCGCAGACTGCTGGGTCTGTAAAAAGGCAAGAAGGTTATCTCCCTTCAAGAACTGAAAAATCCTAAACATTCTTGCAATGCAGTGACTTTGAGAAGTAGCAAACAACTCCATCCTATACCCCAGAAGAATCAAACTGATGATCTACAGGAGTTGATTGATATAGACGACGAAGAGGATGTTTCTGCTGAGCCAGTATCGACCGACACACATGGGCATCGGTCGGCACTTAAACCATGCGAAGTTTCGGACAAAATCCCAGAACAAAGCGTCGATCGACACCAACCAGGTGGCATCGATCGACGTCAACCACATACAGAAACTGCGAATGTGAAATCTTCTACTCCAGTTGCAGAAAGAGTTTACACACCTAAGGTTCCATTCCCCAAGAATCCAAGGAAGTCTAAACAAGAGCTAGATGATGCTAAGTGCAAAGCCATGATGGATAAGCTTATTCTTGAGTTGCCTTTGGTTGATGCTGTTAAGACTTTTCCAATGCTTAGGAGATATGTCAAGAGGATGGTAACCAAGGATTTTAATGTTGAGCAAGGAGTTATGATGATATCAGCCAAAGTCAGTGCCATCATTCAGAACAAGATCCCAGAAAAACTTCCTGATCCAGGGAGCTTTGTTCTTGATTGCACTATCTTCACTGACAGATTTGCTAGATCTTTGTGTGATCTTGGTTCTAGTGTCAACCTCATGCCAAGATCAGTAGCACTCAGCTTGGGAATGACAGAGTTCCAGCCTACTAAGCTCACTCTCATCCTTGCTGACCGGTCCGTTCGTATTCCAGATGGTGTTCTTGAAGATGTTCCAATTAAGATTGGTGAGTGCTTGATACCTACTGATTTTGTGGTGTTAAAGTATGAGGAGGAACCCAAGGACCCTCTTATTCTGGGAAGATCATTCTTAGCCACTGCTGGAGCTATAATTGATGTTAAGAAGGGTCAGATTGGTCTCAATATTGGTGATTTACAAATGCGCTTTGACATGAAGAAGCTGGTTAAGAGGCCAACCATTGATGGCCAGACATTCTATGTAGACGCATTGTCTAATCTGGCTGAAGAGATATTCCAGGAGCTGCATCCTGAGGATCCATTAGAGAGAGCATTGGTTGCTTCTGCTGAAGAAGCTGAGCATCTAGATGACATTGCTGCTGGGCATGTCAAACTGCTTGATGCTAATGAACAAGTGAAGAAGCTGGTTGCACAAGAGGAATTGGTTAGTACTTCTTCACAAGCTGCAAAGGTTTCTGATTGGAGTCTTGAAAAAGCTCCAAAGCTTGATCTCAAGCCACTTCCTGCAGGTTTAAGGTATGCATTTCTAGGTGAGAACTCTTCTTATCCTGTTATTGTTAGTGCTTCCTTAAACAATGCAGAGCTCACTTTATTGCTA
>NW_010921709.1:0-404 GCF_000633955.1 Camelina sativa
AGGTGGTGGCGTAAAAACACCATGGCTTTGGCCTTATCCTCATCTGATGTCATTTTCGACGGATCGATGGTGCTTAAAAGCCCATCCGATCTCAGATGCATTTGTGCATCCGATGCCCATGTCATATATTTTTTTCCAGATACATCAAGGGCAAGGATTTCAAGTTTGGCGAGATTTGACATAATTATCTACATGAATAATAAGTCCATTATTAATTTATTCATGAGATTTTGAGGAGGCAGAGCCTTCCATAATATAATATAAATCTTAACATATGATCGAGAAGGCAGAGCCTATCTTTCTGATCAAGAATGTAGATCTATATGATCAAGGAGGCAGAGCCTACCATTATGATCAAGGAGAAGACATAGTCTTTTTACTCCGTAAATATCTCATATATATAT
>NW_010921709.1:480-16906 GCF_000633955.1 Camelina sativa
ATATATATGTGTGTGTATGTATATGCTTATGTTTATGCAATTGTGTAATTGCACAAAGAAAGTAGAGAAGAAACGTGATGGTGAGGGAGAGGGTGAGGGACACTAACACATCTCTTTTTACTTTGAAATCTTATATGTTGTCTATATCTCACTCTCATCACATATTTATAGGTACAAAACAAATGATGAGTCACTTAATCAAAAGAGATAAACATGACAAGTGTTAAAACATGTGACATGTTTAGTGATGAATAATCAATTCTTTATAACAAAATTCACTCATGATCTTGGATTAAAAGTGCATATCTATTTTCTTAAATATGACGTTTTATAATGTCACATATTGCTAATGCCATGATGTTTCTTATTAAAGGCTTTATATATTTTTAATTATAAAGAAGGCTTCATTGGATTTGTGATATATGTCGTGATAATTTATGGTGATATATCTTTTCTTTTTATATACCAATGTATGGCAGCGGAAAGACTAGGAATAGCGAAGACAATACCAGCATACTTAAATCCAAAGCTGAAAAGTGAAGATATTCTTTAAGGGTATAAAGTTTGCTTCATGGTTCTGGTTATGATCCGTTAAGAGCTAACTAGTGGTCCTTTTAATATAGTTAAATTTTTCTCTAATAATTTGTGTAACTGTTTAAAAGTTTTAGTTTTTTCATTCATTTTTTTGAGATTTATCAGATCAACAAATATATTTTAAAGAATGTAAAAAAAAAAAAAAGTAATAGTTGGCGAAGAGAAAGCCAATGATTTAAAATAGTATTTACCTTGTGGTAGCCAGCAGTAGTGATATTGCTCGTAGCCTCATACATATACGGCACGCTCCCTCAAATTTAACAGAACCTGATATGCTAATTATTTGGCTGGTTTATCATCTAAATTTGTCAGGGTAAGTATAATATTTGATTAAGTCAGTTTCATTTTATATTTACATAATGCTTTTTTTTTATTCTCGATCGGTTTGACATTACAAAAATAAGTTAACTTATATTAATCATTAGTAGCAAACACTTCACTAGAATCAGTTTGAGATTCATATTTATTGTTTGTATCGTATAGGAAATATACGGACATGGAGCAGTACCAGTCGGATGTGTACCCACTACAAGAAAACAGCCAGTTTTCACGGGAGAGAATTGTCGGTAAATCCTCGGAAACAGTCTTTTCTGACGAATTTCCGAGAAAAAACAGTCTTTGGAAACCGCTTGTCGGAAATTAGAAATCGTCTGAAATTCGTCTGAAATTTCCAACAAATTTCCAAGGGATTTCTAAGGACGCCTAGTTACCGAGGAGTTTTCAAAGGGACGTCTTTTCCAACAGAATTCCAAGGAACGACCTTTTTGACGTATTTCCAAGAGTCCAAATTTGCGACGGAATTCCAAGGATAAAAGATTTTCGAGAGAATTCCAAGGGATTCAAATTTCCAAGAGATTTCCAAGAGAAACGTTTTTCGAGGAATTTCCGAGGGATCTTGATTCCGAGGATTTTTTGACGATAACGGAGTTTCCGAGGACTTTTCGAGAGATCTCATATTTATATACGAAATTATAAATAGAAATATAAAATCACAAATAAATTTAGAAATTCTTTAATAATAAATAAAATAACAATATATCAATAAGCTGAAAATAAATATATACATCTCCTAATACAAAATATATACATCCCAATACATAATTATCCAACTAAATAACAATATTCATAAAATGAAAATAGTTTAGAAAAAAACAAATTAGCTAGGATTAGGAGGAGTGAATTGTCCAGGAAATTGGGTGCAAATGAAACTTTGAAGTTGTCAGAGTGTTGTTTGGGTCTGGATAAATTGTTCCTTAATTTTGAGGTTTTCTTGCTTCAGTTCCTCGACCTTTGCGTCTTTTTCTTTTACAATTTGGTTAAGATCTTGAACTTGTTGAACAATTTCATTGTCCCGAGGAAAAACCAAAGAGACATTCTCATCTCGTGACACAAGATTTCCTAAACCGGGTCTCTGACCCTTGGTTAAAGGAATTTCTTAAGTAAAAAAAAAAATTAATTAATGATTGGAAATAAATAAAAAGACAAAACA
The DNA here is from genome assembly GCF_000633955.1 of Camelina sativa. Taxonomy (NCBI): domain Eukaryota; kingdom Viridiplantae; phylum Streptophyta; class Magnoliopsida; order Brassicales; family Brassicaceae; genus Camelina; species Camelina sativa. The sequence goes on from NW_010921709.1 coordinate 2,564, forward strand.
ATATATTCAAATATACCTCAAGACACATTTGGTTGATTTCCAGACGAGGTATATCAATTGTGGATGATGAGCCATCTTCAGAGAGTGTAAGCCGTTCCATCTTCCGGAGCTTAATCTTCTCAATCCGTTCTGCGACAACCATATTTTGAATTTGTCCAGTTTCCTTGCTTGTGTGGGTGGCTTCCATAACATCTAACCAATCAGGTGCAACTCCTCCGGCTTCTATTGTCTACATTTAAAGAAAACATAACATATTAAATCTAAACAATTTTTAAATTTTTAATAGTGATTATATTATTATTAAAAATAATAGTGATTATATTATTTATATAATATTGTCTACATCGTCTATGACAATCAAACCAACTCGTTTTACGTCCATGTTTCAGCTGAAATGCATCGGTGTTATCTTGACAATATGGACAAGCTAACCGTCCATGCGTTGTCCATCCAGTGAACATTTCAGAGGCTGAAAAATCGCTTATAGTCCACATAAGCATCGCCCGCATGATGAAATTTTGGTTCATTGAAACATCGAATGCTTCTACACCATGTTCGCATAGCATTTGTAACTCATATATCAATGGCTGCAAAAACACATCAAGTGCTTTCTTCGGATGATCTGGACCAGGAACAAGAATGGTGAGAAAAATAAACTCCCGTTTCATACACAAATATGGCAGCAAATTATAAGGTATCACGATAACTGGCCACAATGAATATTGCCTCCCATGTTTCCGAAAAGGATTAAAACCATATGTAGACAAACCAAGATAAACATTCCTTGGCTCATACGCAAAGTCAGGATAGACTGACTGAAAATGTTTCCATGCTTTGGCATCCGATGGGTGCGCAATTACAGTGTCTGATGTATGTTCTGCATGCCATCTCATTGATCCTGCTGTACGCTCTGACTGATAAAATCTTTTCAACCTCTCTGGCAATGGTAAATACCACATTCTTATATATTGGGTGGGAACTCTTCCACTTGTGTCCTAATACCGAGGTTTACGACAAAAACGACATGAAGTGCGGCCTTTGTCTTCTCTCCAATAAATCATACAATTATCACAGCACACATCTATCACCTGATATGGCAAACCAAGTCGAGCTACGAGTTTCTGCACCTCATAGTATGAAGCTGGTGAAAGATTATTCTCTTGCAAAATTTCTTTCACAAAATCAGTAATTGCATCCACACAACCCTCTGACAAATTCCAATCCGTCTTTATGCCCATCAACCTAGTTGTAGCTGATAATGGTGAATGACCCTTCTTACAACCATCATACAATGACATATTTGCTGCATCAAACATATCAAAGAATCTCCGGGCTTCTAAATTCGGTTGTTCTACTCTATCTTCATCCTGAATGAATAAGGGCGCATTTTCCCTAAATGCATCATTCACCATCTGAAATGTACCTACGTCTACTTCTATCGATGGTTCTTTTACACTATCCGGAGTATAATGTTGACTAGTACTACCATAATCTACCATTGATTCACTTTTTCCATGCAAAAACCATATCTTATAACCTGGCATAAATCCATCCCTAAACAAATGCTTCTTTACTAATGATACCTCCAGATTTTTATAATTCCGACATTTTGGACAAGGACAAGACATAGTACATGTTTCTCGCGTTATGGTCTGGTTTGACGCGAATAACATGAATTGTTTAAGACTTTCCTTGAACTCTTCTGTAAGTTTGCCTGTCTCTTCACTGTATCTGGGTTTATCCATCCATGAACAAAAATAACCATAAGGATCTGAAGAAGACATTATTGTTGGTATTGTGTATATTTTCGTTTACCAAACAAGTGAATCATAACTTGAATATTTATACACAAATTTTCCAAGAGATTTGCGAGAGATTTCCAACGGATTTCCGAGGGATTTTTAAATTGCAACGGTCACATTCAACAGATATAATCGCAATGGCTATATCGCAAAGGATATAATCGCAACGGATATAATGGCAAAGTTCTCAGTAATCCGTTGGAAAGCTCTTAGAATAAGCCAATGGTCTTCTGTCCCCCGGAAAGCCGTCGGAAGTTTTGATAATTTTTCGAGGATATTCCGACGACATGGTTTTTGTCAGAAATTTCTAAGAAATTACCGACGGATTAACAAAATTTCCGAGGGTTTTCTGAGAGACATATTTTCCTCAGAATTTTCTCAGAAATTTGTCGGAAACCTCTTGGAAACCTGTCAGAAATGTCCTACGGATTGTTTCCATCAGAAAATCCGTCTAAAATCGACTGTGTTTTCTTGTAGTGACCCACAACCAGAAAAAAAATCATGGGAGATTGAGGAGAAAATGCTCAAACAAACTAAACGAAGTTGCTCTCCACTTTAACAAAAAGTTTTCTCCGAGGTTGGATGTTTTAGGAAAAGAATTACCAAATAGCAAATTTGTGTTTATTGACTTATATGACACTCTTAATTACATGATAGAAAACCCTAAAAACTATGGTAAGTACACATCCTTTTTCTCACAAGTTGTAATTATCTTTGTTATGTTGCTTATAGAATATTTAGAATTTTATCTTATTATATAAAGTTTAATGTCAAAGTTACTCATTAACAAGATCGTGACACGTGTCAATTGTATCATTCAGATGTTGACGCATGTCAATTGTAAATTTATTAAAATTTAAAAAAATAAAATTGTAAATATTCAAAACCTGCCATAAAGAGGTTTTATATAAAAGTATACTAGAGAAAAAAAAAAACCCTAATTTTATTTAAAATCTTTTAAAGAAAAAAAACCTTTGTAAACTTCCAAATGTAAAACAAAACTATTAACAGTTTTAAAAATATTAAAAGGCAATTATAAAACAGCTTTAAATTTTTAAAAAGATCATTATAAGGAAATTATATATATAAATATATATCATAAAATTCGAAAGTATAATATAGTTTATTTATTTTTATTTTAAGTTGCTAAATATAGAAAAATGATTATAATATAGAAAAATTCGAAAGTATAATATAGAAAAATGATTACTCTTTATATAAGATAAAAAATGATTGTGAAAATATACATTTAATTACTGTTTCTAAGAAAAAGATGGTTGAAGTAAAAAAAAAAATATAGATCATCTCATATTTTTTGTCACCAATCAAATAATTTATTCAAAAAGACTGCTATTGTAATATATAAGATAGAAGTATGTAATATTAACGTATGCGTTTTTTAACTATAAAAATGTTAAAGTGAAGAGACATATAAGAGGATATTTAAGGTGTTCATAAAGATAATTTGTTGGTAGTAGTAAAGACTAAAGAGTATATTTTAACAGTAAAATATATTTGTGTGTACAAATACATTTTTAGTGGTTATGTATATAGTAGATTTGTAAATGGGATATACATAAGTATATTACAGAAAACAAAAAATAACTATTTTCTATAACTAGAAGTTAATCTCTTTACATTTATACATTGTTTTTATTTATGAAAAGAATTAAATATATATTCTTTGTTAAATTTAATTTTATTTTAATAACTTTGAACTCATCTACAACTATTTTCTTTAACTAAAAGTGTATCAATTTACTTTTTTCAACCAAATAATAAATTAAAAAGAAATTCCTCGATTAGTTGTCCAAGCTGGAGGGGTTTACAAAATAAACTTCAGAGATAAGAGAACGCGAAGCACAGGCAAGACAATCTGCCTTCGTATTTGACGCATGGGAGATCCAAGAGATATAAAATAGTGGGAAGGACTCCAGAAAGTTAAACTCATCGAGCATGTTGGAGAAGGACGGTCAATCTTTAGGGACTGCACAATAGTGAGTAACTCAGCACAATCAGTCTCAAAATGTTGACAAGCGATCCCTGCAGCACGTATCCGCTCATGACTGACAACAACGCTTCTAACTCCGAATGTAGGGGGAGGGGCTCCGTCTTAGACACTTGCCCCCAACAACAAGGTTCGCTCCTCACCAACGCAACACCACAAGCCCAATCCTGAATGCACATTGGTTGCTTTCCAAGAACCATTAATCTGACAACCAGGTGAAGAAACTTGGGCACCTCTTCCCAGGCTAACTTATCGCCTAAAGCCTAAGCAGTTATATCATTCGCCTCGATCTCTAAATCTTGAATTTTTATTTATTTATAACCTTCCAGATTGCCTATAAATTCTATGTTAATTGAAGAAGTTGATCAGAATCACCCTGTTGAAAGGCACTCCTCTAGAAAATAAATCCAAATTCGAGTACACTGGCTCATATGGAAAACCCTCGGACAGGACCAGAGTCGGAGATAAATTCCAAACTTCACACGAGCGAGGGCATTCAAAGAAAACATGATTAATAGTCTCAACCGCATAGTCGCACTATTTACACCAAATATCACATTGGACAACTCCGTGTATCAATTTATTAAAAATATCTAATATATTAAAGGAGAAGCCGAGAGAGCTCACAGCCAATCTCACAAAAATTGACCTCCTTTGCCCTTAATGAAAATTGTCCTTTAAAAATTTTCGAACAAGCTTTTCTCACCTATTTAGGTTTCTGAAACGCACCACATTCATCCTCAGACTTAAGATTACTAATTTGCCATTAATGAGATTTAAAACTGGACCTTTTTACCCTAAGTTTTTAAATAAAAATAAATAAATAAATGAAAATTAATAAAAACAAAAACGAAAATTGATTTACAAAATTGGGAATCTAATATATTTCTATGCAATATCTCTCTTTAGAAAAATGGAAGATAAATATTAGAATATAATACGAATATTCGTTTAAAGAAAATTTCTGTTTTTTGAAATATTAAAATGATAAAGATAATTATGACGGTTCTCCTTCTAAGCTATATATATATATAGAGGCTCAGCCAAAACAATAGAAGTTGGATTCATTAAGCTAAACATATAATTTTGAGTGTATATATATATGTTTTTTTATATTGTTCTGTTTCTAATGAATAAATTTTTTTTTGATTTTTTGTTTATGTTGATGTACTATCGATATGCTTTTGGTGTTTGCATAAATTAAATTTTATGTTGCTCTAATTTTTTATTATTATGTTGAAATATATCGAAAAATTTACTGATTTTGTGTTGTTACCTGTGACGAATCCTGGATGCTTTTTTTGTAGATCAAAAACAAGATTGGACAAACGAGTCGATGAGGCAAGCAAAAAAATCAAATCGCTGAACTACAAATCTTTTATCATTCCAAAACAAGAAAAAACCCTAATCTATTATCATGTTCTCAAAATTATATAGATTTTTTTCTTTCTCAAAATGATTTTTATTATAATTTTGGTCCTTTATTTGATTGCACCGGATTTTGATTTTTAGTTTCTTATGTAGTGGTTGTTTGTTTATATCACAAAATTATTGTTGTTGCTTTTTCTTTCTATTAAGGTGCTAATGATTTTGTGATTTAGTTTTCAATAATCTTTGATTCGATTATAGAAGTTTACCTTGGGATTTTGGAACTACAAATCATGGTTGTTCTTAATGTGTTTGAGAAGATGTCTACATACAAAGAGAAGAAAATATCGGAACTCGATGATGGAGAGATAAAACTAAATTAAAAAGGTATCGGTTTAATTTTTTTGTTCCTTCTCTTTTTTTCCCTTTTTATTTTTTGGAATTTTATTTGGATTCAAAATTCGCAAGTACTATAGTATTTGAGGTGCATGGTTGATACGACTATATTTTTGATATTGAATTGATATTTGAATCTTTCAGACGAAAAATCCTAATTTTTAATTTTTTTTTTTTATCAGTTAGCTTTCTCTCTTTAATTAGGTTTTTCTGAACCCTAACAATCCATCTTCGAGCCAATTTGTGACTCACATGTGATGGTAAAAAGTACGCTATTTAACAGTTATCTATTACGCTTGCAACTCTTTTTTCAATTCTCTAACCAACCCTCTCCATCAATCGACTTTTAATAAAGATGCTTACGTCGTGACTCCGCCTTCGATCTCTAGACTTCACCAACCCCCTCCATCGTTCCTTAGCCTCTCTCAAGGTCAATTCTTCAAGTCTCTTATCCTAATTCAGTTGCACATTCTCTCAAATAATAATCTCTCAGTGGTGTCCCTTTTTCCTCAGCCGCACACAGATGACCTCCACATAGAGGTGGCCTCAAATCTCCGCCTGTTACTTTGTTGACTAATATAGTCCTTGCTTCCTGGCTGCCTGTTCAGAGCCCCATCTACTCAAGGCCAAGGAATAGCTGAAAGAGTTTTTAATTGCAACCAAGAAACAAACTTCAGAACCGAAGGGAAATTCGCTTTTATTTTCTTCTTCTTCTTCTCGGGAGAGCCGAAAACGCAAGACATCTCAAGTCGGCCATCAAGGAAGATAAAGAACATTGGACATCCTCTTTGAAAACTGCAGATGGTGATGGACTATGTTGAAGTAGTTCAACGCTTTCTCCATCTCGCCTCCTTCTACTCAAGCTTCCCTTAGTCTTTTTCCTTTCTTATGACTAATACATCCCAAACTGTTCATGTGCTTCATAAGTCGCCATCTTTGTCATTTTAGCTCGATTTATTGCTGGGATGTGCAATTATAAGGATCCAAATCGTGCTCGATTTATTAAGATTCAAAATTTTCATAGATATTAATGGTGTTTAATTAGGATCCAATCCCGTCTCATTAATATTATTGACCCTGTACAAAACTATAAATAATTTAATTTCACAAGTATATAAAAAACATTATTTTTAAAAGTATCTTAAGTTATGTACAAATTTATCAAAAACAAAGTAGCTAGACATTATGCCTTTGCACCCTAAGCATGTGCTTAGAGCCGACACATGTATGTTTGGAATAATCACGTCACTGAAGCATGCAAATTTGGATCTTACAAGAAAGATATATATCTAAAATAAGTATTAAAATATATCTGAACTTAACAAAATTATTTTCATAAATCTTTAATAATATTCCGTATACATCTAGAGGAAATGAAAAATTTGATAAGGATGAAGATAAATATATATTAAAAAAAATAGAAGGTTAAATGGATAATGATGAAAATAAGTGTTGTTACGTTATTAACTTCATCTGTTTTACAAAGAGTGTCATTCTAGGCTGACTTTTTTGTTTCAAAATAACTGTCATTTTAGATTTTCAATGTAATATTAAGCATAAATTTCCAACTTTAACCTTATATTCATTGAAGAATATCAAAAGTTAATGTCAATTTTAAGGGTGTAAATGATATTTTAATATGTTTTCTTAATTTGTGTTCAAAGTGTCAAAATGACACTTATTATGAAATGGAGGGAGTATAAGTTATTAGTATTCATATCCGTCAACTACTAAAGATGTGTTGCGAAAGTGGTTCGTTTAGCTAAACATATTGTTTTGAGAGTATAATTTTTTAGTACTATTTTGGTTCTATTGAATCAAATTTATCATGAAGACAAGGCTAATTAGTATTCATATCCGTCAACTATTTTGCTAAGGAATATAGATCCTAAGGGAAGTTTGTGTAACGGTACGAGGCTAATTATTACTCAGTTGCCAATCATGTAATCAAAACAAGAATCGTGACAGGAAAAAATGTTGGCGATAGAGTAAATATCTCTAGGATGTATGTTAGTCCACCTGATGCAAAATTCCCCTTTTGTATGAGGCGACGACAGTCTCCTGTTATTGTGGCGTTTGCAATTACTATAAACAAGAGTCAAAGTCAGACGCTAGAACATGTTGGTTTGTTTCTACCAAAGCCGGTTTTCACACATGGACAACTTTATGTTGCCTTCTCTCGAGTCACAACTAGAAAAGACTTGAAGGTGTTAATTACAGATAAAGATGGGAAATGCCAAAATAAAATACTTAATGTTGTTTTCAAAGAGGTATTTGAAACTGTATAAATATGGTTTGTAATTGGATAATTGTTTTCGATATTTAGATTTGAACTATATTTTCTTACTTAAAATAAAGTAATTTTTGATATCTTTAACATTACCTCTATTTTATTGTCAGATATAGATTTTCACATTGGAGAAAATTATTTTCTAATTTAGACTTATTCTATATTAATTATAAATAATAGATAAATACATTGTAGATGGTCTAAGTACATATTATTAAAAAATTTCACATGCTTATATTTTATTTAGTTACAATAATGTTATTTGAAAACATATAATTGTTAGCTGTATCAAAAAGTGTATATATTAATTATAAACTCTTAGATACATTTTAATTATAATTTTACATCATATCTATTGACTTCAAACTTTATCTTTAATCTGTAATTATATATATAATAATAAATATTAAAATATTTAATATTCAAACAATATGTGAGACACTAAAACGATTAAGACGCAACGTTTAATCGTAACTGTTTGTATTCTTACAAATCGAGAATCCCCTTTCCGTTTTTGAGAACAGAGAAGAATCAAGAAAAACCCTAATTTTAGAAAATCATGAGATTTGATAAAATTGCTGATCTTCTTCCCGGAAGAACTAATTGGCGTATCCACGCCAAGGTCTTATAATTTTATTTATATGTAACTTAATACATAAATTTTTTTGTTTCAGTTGAATTCATGGATGATCATTGATCATAATTATGGATAGACAAAATTGAATATAATAAAATTCAGGTATTAATTTTTGCTAACCCGAATTTTTAATTTTTAAAAATAATATTGATGCTAATTTTTTTTTTGTAATGATTATAGTTGTAGAAAAACTATAGTGGATTCTATTCATAAAAAAATTTATGGTAATGTTCTAAAATCTTGGATTTCTTTCTTTTTGCAAATAGATTTAAATTGTAATTCTATTTTCTTGTACAATAATATAATGTTTGTGCCTTTTTCCAAAATTTAATGTTTGTGCATAATAAATATTTTTATTTTAAATTAACAGAAAGAAGGTGAATTCATGGATGATCATAATTGTGCATCTACAGAATTGAATTTAACAAAAATTCAAGAAAAAATACCATATGGTCCACTAAGAAGTGGTTAGCCTAATCTCTTAACTTAATTATTCTATTAATTTACTTATATTTTTATTTAATTAATTTATCTTTGAATTTTTTTATTTACAGGGTTGAATTCAGTTTCCATTGATAGCGCCAAGGATTTGGTTATAGTAAAGGGGATCATTGACGTGAAACAGCTCACTCCTTATCTTAACGAGAAGCTTAAATGCACCGTCGAAGTTGTTCCAGCGAAAAAGGACGACAGAGCACCACCCGCGGCGGCTCCAGCCAGCGGAGAGAAGAAAGACAAAAGTACAGGTGAGAAAGAAATTAAAGATGTCGGAGAAAAGAAAGTCGACGGTGGCGGTGAAAAGAAGAAAGAAGTTGCGGTCGGAGGAGACGGTGGTGCTATGGTGGATATGAAGAAATCGGAGTATAACGGTTACGGTTATCCTCCACAGCCGATGTATTACTACCCACCAGGAGGACAAGTATACGGTCAACAACAACAACATTACATGCAAGGCCAATCGTCTCAATCCTATGTACGTACAAGAACCATATACGAACCAAGGATACGTACACGTATCGTATGGGAATCAAGGTTACGGTCAAGGGTATGGTCAAGAAGCACCACCACCACCGTATATGAAACACCAAGGTCACGCAGATCCTTATGGTCACATGCGGGCGCCTGAGTTGTTTAGTCATGAGAATCCAAATGGGTGTTATGTTATGTGAGTAAAAAAAACAGTGGGAAGGACAATGTAAATAAAATAACTAAAAAATATAGGGAAAAATGGTAGATATGACAAAATTGTAAACTACGAAGAAACACGGAAGCTTCCGAGTCCGGTAATCTAAACCGGTTGGATTGGCCGGTTAGAACCGGTTTTTGGGAGGCGTGGATTGGTTGGTTGGTTGGTTTATTTCTTCTATATATATAGGCATAATTTTGTATCGTAAGATTGATAATATCTTCTCTGGATTATTAACTTTTTGTGCAATGTAATCTTCAAGTGATCATAATAAAATATAAATTCTGTAATACTGATTATAGAAAATATATTCATAAGAATATGCTTATTACTTTTAAAAGTAACATATATTGCACAATTATTGTTTTTTTGGTTAAAATAATATAATCTTTGTGTCTAATATATTATTTACCCCTCTTGAATAATTTTGTCCCATCGGTACGTTTATGTTTTTGCTTTTATGAGCTTTTCATCGTCTTTTTCAGTCTTCTTTGATTGGTTTTCTGCTGATTTGTGTGGATCTGTTTGATTTTTGTTTACAGATTATTAACGATCGTGAGACTGGAAGGTCAAGGGGATTCGGATTCGTCACCTTCAAGGACGAGAAATCCATGAGAGATGCTATTGAAGAGATGATCGGGAAAGAGCTTGATTTGTGAATGAGGCTCAGTCCAGAGGAAGCGGCAGCGGTGGAGGAGGCCGTGGTGGCGGCAGTGGTGGTTACCGTAGCGGTGGCGGTTATGAGAGACGTAGCGGTGGTTAAAAGAGACGTAGCGGTGGTTACAGATCTGGTGGAGGCGGCGGTGGCCGAGGTGGATACGGTGGTTGCCGTGAAAGCGGTAGTGGTTACAAAGGAGGTGATGGTGGCTACGGAGGAAGCGGTGACGGTGGCAAGGGCTGGTAATTGAAGATAGTGTGGTTTGTTGCTGCTCTGTATTTGGTTTAGATTTGGTTTGTTGGTTGATAATTGAGTTTCAGAGTCGCAACATTTAAGTCATGATGTTTTGGTTTGTGACGTTTCATCCAAGAGTCACAAGTTTTAAGAGACATAAATTATTATGATGTAGTGTCTGATTGTTCTCTATATAAAACAGTTTTGTTGTTAATGTATGTGACAAGTTTTAGTTGATCGAAGTTTATATTTGTTTTTATCTTATAAAAGAGACAAAAGTCTCTTACTCTGTTTTGTTATTCTCTTCTCTCAAAATTATAACATGTTATCAAAGCTTATGTTGGTCTTGGAGCCTGTCCAAGCAAAACAAAAATAAGAAAAATTCTGCTGCAAAAAGAAGAGAATGATGGTGACAACAAACCAAGGGTGAGAAGAAGAAGAAAAGAAGATCGAAATAGGAAAATATGGTGGTGACAAGAGAGAGTACTATCAACCTTCACAAACGTTCACAAACAACACCATTATTTTCACAACTAGTACGTGAAGCTCCAAAGGAATGAAGAAGATAGAAAATCTTCTCAAAAAGGCAATGGAGACCATATATGTGGAGAGGAAATTGTGAATGGAGAGTTCTGAAACTTGTTCAACAATGTCTTGGTATATCACAAGGATGCACAGAAGAAATCACTCGATGAAGTTGAGAATCAGAAGATTTATTCAATGGAACCAGACGGAGAAGCCACTGTTTGAAGAAACAGAGTATGACGAATTAGCAAAAAGTGGTGTTGAGTTTGAATGAAAGACGTCAACATGGAGAAGCTGCCTGTTGGATGAACAGAGCAAGACCACTCAGCAAAGGAGACGTGATGGTGTTCAAAGAGTGATACCAAACAATAAAGGAGGATGCTTACCTCATAGAAAAAATGGAGCAAAAGAGGATGCTTACCTCAGAAAAAAAAATGGAGCACTTTATGATGATCAAAAGGAGACACCAAACACTAAAGGAGGATGCTTACCTCAGAGAAAAATGGAGAATTTTATGGTGATCAATGGAAGACACCAAGCACAAGCACAAAATGAAGATAATTACCTCAGAGAAAAATGGAGCATAAACCGGTTGATAAAATAACCGAAGAAGACATGAAAACATTTCACGCACGAGACGTCACAGAGACGTGAATGTGATGGTGATCAAAGAAAGTCATCAAGCAAGAAAGGAGCTGCTTACGTAAGAGAGAAAAGGGAGTAGCAGCCAGTTGCAAAAGGCAATAAGAAAAGAGTTCACTTAGAGAAAAAGGAGTGGAAGAAGGTTGCAAGATCAGCCGATGAAGATCACGGAAAACACGTGACGAAACTCACATGGTGAAAGTTTGAATGATACTTGGAGAAGGTTTGCAGGTAACAAAAAAAAAGTGAAAAAAAAACAAGGGTTCCATCGTCTATTTGAACGGAAACAGAAGAAGGCTTCTTAGCAAAAAAGGTGTGATGTTTTTGAGAAAGAAAGTCACACGGTGCAACAGCCTGTTTGAAAGAAAAAGAGTCAGCTCTAACCAGAAGGAGAAGAAATGTCATTAATTACCTGGAAACAGAGAAGTTCATTAAGCACAACAGGGTTTAAAGAACGTTAAAGCAAGATTGGAAAGATGATTTTGTCTCTTCCTTCTTCGAGTTAACCCTAGGTGAAAAGTAGATCGACTTCTTTACACACTGAATTGGGAAATCGAAAAGTTTAACTTTTTACGATGGAATCGATGTTATGGTTATAAGTTAATGGGCCTGATTTATTTTTTGTTTAATCTCTAGGCCCATTAAACGGTCCAATAACATCTACCCGTAAACTCAACCGGGTCAGGTACTCGGATTCTGGTCAGTAAGTCCGATCGGGTTTTAATACGGGTCCGATGAGTCAACGATGAGTTAACACCGACGCAAATTGTCCGGTTAGTCGAGATTTGATGTGTATGGTGTTCCGCACATAACGTCATATACTTCAGACTTGTGGCCATGTAATATTACATATAGGTTATGTAGCTGGATGTCCTTTACCGTAGTTCGTATGTGTGGCCATGCATTCCGTGATACTTGAGGTAGCTGACTATCTTTTTCCTACTGTATAATGTTAAATTATGATAAAGAAAAACATATCAAGTTAAATTATGTTCATTTCTTCAAGCTTTTTTCCAGCAATTTAAATTATACTATATGTTTCTTCAATTCCCCATTTATTTCATTCAATTAAAAATATGTGACTGGTAAAAGAAAAAAAATAAAAGAATACTTACCCACGATATCAGATGTAACTCTTCACAAGGAAAGTTACATTTTAACGCTGTCCGGAGATTGTTATTGTTTCCACTACCCACTATTGAGCTCCAAATGTTTTGACACCAGAAATAATAATATTCAGCGGTAGTTTTATTGTACTACTAGATTCGGACCTGCATATACGTGCAATGTTAATTTCAAAACTAAGTTTGCAATATATTAAGTATATATGAAGTTACATTTGTAATCCTATTTTTAGGGATGTTATTAAAACTCATAATCAAAATTTATGCCAATTTAGTATTCGATTTGATTTTAATCAGTTTAGACACAAAATATAGTTAAACTTGTTATTTGGTTTTGACGCACCGTACATTTAGCGCAAACACACATTTTCTCAAGCTTATATATTGTTATGTTTGTTGTTTTTGTTTTCAATTTTTTTTTGTGTAGACTATATAGTCAAACGGATCAACCGATTCATCCCACGTCCATCTGGACTTGTCTGCAACTCTGTAATAGGCATGTGATTCTTGGATAAGGAAATTAGTTTAAATATTGCTTCAAAAACTGCACTATTATTATGTAGAATTTGTTAGGAACATTTTATTTAATACTAGATGAATACCCGCGCTATTTGCGGGCTTATAGTTTATCGATTTTTAATATTTCACATACGGTTTCTCATTTTATAATTAAAATATTAGATACATGCATGAACAACTTTTTTTTGAGAGATTTAAACATTCTATGATTCTTGTCTAAAACTTCTAAAAAATATATTTCATATTAAAGCTTGATCCAAGGATGCATATTTTGTAACAAAGAGTTTTTTGGTTGAATATATTTTGCATTCATTCAAAAAAACTAAGTATTTAGATATATTCATACTTAAGCTTCTTAATTATATACTATGAAACATTAACATTTTCTTTTATCAAGAATTGCAGTTTGGCTAACTCTTTAATAGATATAATTAAGATAAAGACATTCATTTTATGTTAGCTTTTCTATTTCTTGAATATAACTCTAAGAATTTTTTTAATAGGAATTTCATTTAATTTTCTTTTTGACAACTTCTAAATATTAGAATATGAAAACCCCTCTTTCTCTTTGTCTCTGTATTTTTCTAACTAACATTCTACAGTTTAATTCAATTAACTTCTATTTGATATTAAACAAAACCCCAATCTTTATCATATATAAAATTTTGTATCTTTTGGGACAAAATTTCATGAAGTTTTCTACAATATTAAGAAATATCTCGATCATAACTGCAACTCTTCAAACTATTGACAAAACTGTACCGCCTAAACCATATGTCGATACATTCATGGTTTATGCCAAAAGGAAGAAGTGACTCTTTGATTCAGTCTTCATGCCCTCTTATTTTTTGGTGATGCATCTACTTTCTTGAAACATGTTCTAAGCCTCTCTAATTTTCTTATGTGAATATTGAAATTGTTTTTATGATATATATATATATATATATATATATA
>NW_010921709.1:17545-27749 GCF_000633955.1 Camelina sativa
AATATAACTCTAAGAATTTTTTTAATAGGAATTTCATTTAATTTTCTTTTTGACAACTTCTAAATATTAGAATATGAAAACCCCTCTTTCTCTTTGTCTCTGTATTTTTCTAACTAACATTCTACAGTTTAATTCAATTAACTTCTATTTGATATTAAACAAAACCCCAATCTTTATCATATATAAAATTTTGTATCTTTTGGGACAAAATTTCATGAAGTTTTCTACAATATTAAGAAATATCTCGATCATAACTGCAACTCTTCAAACTATTGACAAAACTGTACCGCCTAAACCATATGTCGATACATTCATGGTTTATGCCAAAAGGAAGAAGTGACTCTTTGATTCAGTCTTCATGCCCTCTTATTTTTTGGTGATGCATCTACTTTCTTGAAACATGTTCTAAGCCTCTCTAATTTTCTTATGTGAATATTGAAATTGTTTTTATGATATATATATATATATATATATATATATAGAAAAAAGACATGGAAGATGTTTCATATTCTTTTTAGTTTGGGTTTGTTTGCTTTTAATGATGATAAACAAGTGGCACTCTCTCCACTGCTTATATGTCATTCAAATGGAGAGAATTAGCCAACTTTATAGTATATATTTTAATTTCTATAATTACATTTATACCGATACTTTTTTTGGTTAAGATTCACTACCATAAGATACCAATTGAGTACTATTTGTTAAGACTGTGATCTTATCTAAAGATAACCAATTAGAACTTGTGAATTAAATTTTGGATGAAATTCAAATTAAATAAGATTTCAAATCAAATTAATATTAAACTGAAACTTCAGTGAAGCAGAGATTAACTATGGGATATGGCGAGAGAAACTGATATTTAGCATTGATCATAAAACTGCATATTTTGAAAGTAACAACTTTTATCCTCATAAAAAAAAAAACTTCTGTCACCGTTTTCCCCCAAAAATATTTTTACCAATTAAAATAATGAAGACCCACTGGTATATTCGACAACATACTCCTCATCCATGTCCTTGTGTTTCCATTGATCGTGAAGAAAATTTTACTTGAACATGTAGGCGTGCAACAATCAAACATACTGAATAATCAACTAAAATTATCAAACCGGAGACAATCATACTATCAATAATTAATGCATCAAAAAAACATTAAAAATTTAAAACAATAAAAATGATCGGAATAGCTAAAGCAGCAAGCAACTAAAAAAAGCCTTATTGGATGAAACATCGACAATTAGAATGATCACTGTAGTCAAATATTAAGTGTTGCAGCAAATTAAGTTAAAATTATTGGTCGCAGTGATACCCCAGAACAAGGCTTAAATCAATTTCTGGATCTGAAAGTTTTTTCAAAAATCATTGATACATTTAATACAGACATTCATAAGAATTTTATAAGGATATGATTCATCATTCATCTTTCAAATCTGAGGAAACCAAAGCTATTAAAGTAACTGAATTTCATAATCACCAAATCTAAATGTTAATAAACAAACCAAGAATGAATCATAGATAAAGGAAAGACTACAAACTAAGCGAAAATATAACCTTGACAGCGACCGGTTTTTTTCCAAACCCTACCAATTACAAAGAACACGAGTTAGATAATTGAAACATGAACTTTTTCAAGGCTTAATTATGAATGAATGAATGATGCAATCAAACAAATATGGATGATCAGAATGTATGCAAGGTGTTTCACTACCCTTATGTAGTTGTAGCATAAAGGATGTCAATCCATAAAGAGTGCGATATGTAAACAGTCAAGATGTGATCAATGCATTCAAATTGATTTGTTTCTAATAAATTAATGACAATAATGAAATGCAGAATGTAAAACTACTAAGATCAGATAGTAAATGCAAAGTGAAAAGAGATAAACAATGCAGAAGTAATGCTAAACAGGAACAAGACCCTACAAATGCTATGAGATGAATGTAACAGGAGTGAATGCAATGAAACATAAATGAAACAAGAAAGATGCAGAACATAAACAAGAACTATGGAAGGAGCTCGAGCAAGCACTCAATCGTCTGCTCGATCGAGTACTAGGTCGAGTGACTTGAAACGTAGAACAGAGACAAAATCAACAACTTAAACAAAATGAATTGCAAGCAAATCAAACAGGAAACAGATCTCAACAATTAAACAGATAAATCAATAAACAAAGTAGGTCATAGAGATGGATTCATGGGCTTGACTCAAGATATGACTACTTAAACTGATCAAGAAACCTCAATCAACAATGAGCTATCTCTAGACAATGATCTTCTAATACTTGCTAATCCATTCTCATGATAATAACAATCAAGCTTAAACACTCCTAGACCTAGTTCTCACTAGTTAAGACATGTAAAAAGAGCTTTAACCTTGGATTCTCACTAGTTAATACTTGCTAATCCATTCTCATGATGCAGGAGACAACATAGTTCTTCCTACCAAGTCGACGCTGGACCTAAACCTTCAAGCTGAAGCATCTGGTATACAGAGGGGTTTCCCTGGTGATGAGTCTCAGCTGCGACCTGTCACTAGGCAATTGGTTCAAAAAGGTTCTTCGGAGTCTCTTTCTCTCAAAGCTAAGCCCCCCCTTAGCACCTCGAATCGAAGAAACTCCTCCAAACGCCATTAATGTATGGGTTCTTTTGGAATGTGCGCGGGTTTAATAAATCAAAAAAACATTCCAACGTCCGAGACTGGCTTCACTATGCAAACCTGCAGTTTGGTTGCTTGTTAGAAACGCGAGTTCAGGAGTGTAATGTCCCTTGGATTACATCTTCTGTTTTTAGAGATTGGTCTTATATGACAAACTATGAGTTCAATAGACTGGGAAGAATTTGGGTTGTCTGGAGAAATAACCTCAGGGTGTCTCCGGTGTTTAAAAGTGGTCAGTTGATCACTTGTTCGATCCTGATGGATTCTGCTGTGGAGGAGTTTTTTGTTTCTTTTGTTTATGCCTCTAATTTAGAGGAGGAGAGGAAGGAGTTATGGGAAGATTTAAAATCACATCATGATTCGCCATTGTTTCGTAACAAGCCTTGGTTCATCATGGGAGATTTTAATGAAATTTTGGATGGTGAGGAACATTCAAATTTTGAGAGTTCACTACTCTGTCTAGTGGGGATGCGCGATTTTCAAGATACGGTAGCTCATTGTTCCTTGATTGACATGAGCTATCATGGACCTTTGTTCACTTGGAGTAATCGACGTGATGAGGATCCAATCTGTAAGAAGTTGGATAGGGTTTTAGTGAATGAGGTATGGGCTCGCACATTCCCGGAAGCCTACAGTGTGTTCGAATCTGGGGGGTGCTCTGACCACCTGCGGTGTCGCTTCCAGTTAGGAGCTTCCATACAACGGTCTCGCGGACCATTTAAGTTTTCTAATGTGGTTGCTACTATGCCGGACTTTTTGCCTACAGTCCAAACCTAAAGGGATGAAACGAGTCCACTCTTTCACTCAACCTCAGCTCTGTTTCGTTTTGCAAAAAAGTTAAAGGGGTTGAAGCCCATCTTACGAACGCTGAGTCGGAATAGCCTTAGCAATCTTTCCACTCAAGTTACTACAGCCTATACAGACCTATGCACTAAGCAGTTGGCCACTCATACTGCACCATCCTGTGTAGCCATGGAGGAGGAAGTAGCAGCTTTTGAGCGTTGGAACCAGGTTTCAGATATTGAGGAGAAATTCTTGAAGCAGAGATCCAAACTTCACTGGATGCAAGTCGGTGATAATAATAATAAATATTTTCACCATTCCATTGAAGCTAGACTTGCGGTGAATGCTATGAGGGAAATCAAATGTCAGGATGGTTCTACTGTCACCACTCAGGAGGAAATTAAAGCCGAAGCTATCAGTTTCTTTAGCAATTTCTTATCTCATCAGCCAGCAAACTTTGTAGATCCAACGACTGAACAAACTGAGCAATTTGTCGACTATCGTTGTTCTGCTTCGGAGCAAGCTTTTTTGGTTCACTCTGTTTCAGCGGATGAGATACGCGATGTGGTGTTCAAGATGCCGAATAACAAAGCGCCGGGACCAGATGGTTTCTCTGCAGAGCTCTTCAAACAAACTTGGCCTATTACTGGAAAGGATTTCACGGTGGCTGTACAATCCTTCTTCTTGAAGGGCTTTATGCCTAAGGGTGTGAACACCACCATACTCGCTTTAATTCCAAAGAAGACTGATGCCTTGGAGATGAAAGATTACCGTCCCATTTCATGCTGCAATGTAATGTACAAGGTAATCTCGAAACTTTTGGCTAACAGACTAAAGAGGATTCTACCCTCCTCTATAGCCCCGAATCAGTCTGCTTTTATTAAGGACACACTAATGCTGGAGAATGCGTTGTTAGCCACTGAGCTAGTTAAAGATTACCATAAGGAATCTATCAGTAGTCGTTGTGCAGTGAAAATTGATATATCTAAAGATTTTGACTCGGTACAGTGGCCGTTTCTTCTTCATATCCTCAAAGCTATGGACTTACCGGCTGAGTTTATACACTGGATTGAACTCTGCATCGGAACGGCTTCTTTTTCTGTTCAAGTGAATGGCGAGTTAGGGGGTTTCTTTCGCAATACGAGAGGTCTCCGGCAAGGTTGCTCGCTGTCACCGTATCTCTTTGTAATTTGCATGAACTTTCTCACTTGTATGCTTGATAAAGCGGCAGTGGATCATCAATTAGGCTACAACCCTCAGTGTCGCAAGCTGCAACTCACACACTTGTGTTTTGCAGACGACATTTTGGTCTTCTCAGATAGGACAGCACAGTCTATAGAAAGTATCCTGAAGATTTTTGCTGACTTTGCCATTTGCTACGGGTTAACTATCAGTTTGGAAAAGTCAACCATCTTTATGGCAGGCATCTCCCCGCAGAATCGTAGTGCAATTCTCAGTCAGTTCCCCTTTACACCAGGTAACCTCCCCGTCAGATATCTTGGTCTCCCCCTGCTCACCAAGCGTATGTCACGAAACGACTATCTCCCTTTGATAGAGAAACTACGTTCTCGAATCTCCTCCTGGACAAGTAGGTTTTTATCTTTTGCGGGAAGGCTCCAGCTCATCAAATCAGTGCTTACAAGTCTCACAAGTCTCTTGCTCTCTCCTTTCCGGCTACCAAAACAGTGCATCACAGAGATTGAAAGTCTTTTCTCGGCTTTCCTTTGGTCTGGTCCACCTCTTAACCCTCGAAAAGCGAAGGTCGCTTGGCCTGAAGTTTGTAAGCCACGTAAAGAAGGAGGATTAGGTGTTCGGTTGCTCTCTGAAACAAACACTGTTAGCCTTTTAAAACATATTTGGAGGTTCCTTTCGGCAAAGGACTCTCTATGTGTTAGTTGGTCTCGCATTACTCTTCTTCGGGGTCAAACCCTGTGGTCAGTTAAGGGTACAACTTGTTCAGGTTCATGGATATGACGCAAACTCCTGAAATACAGAGATAAGGCCATGTTTTTTGACAAGAAGGAAGTGCGATCAGGCTCGGAAACTTCCTTCTGGTATGATGTTTGGTCCCCTCTCGGGAGGCTCATTGATCTACTAGGTCCCGTGGTACAATTGATATGGGGATACCTCATAATGACACTATCGCTACAGCCCTTGCCAACCATAATCGTCGACGACATCGGACTCCTATACTCCTTCATGTAGAGTATACGATGGCCTCTCTTCGTTTAACTACGGGTAATGATGTTTCCCTTTGGCAAACTAAGTCGGGTGTGTTTAAGTCACACTTTTCTTCGCATGATACTTGGCATTTGGTCAGGCAGACACTCCCGGTCTGTACGTGGTCAAAGCGGTCTAGTTCCAACACTCTACACCTAAATACTCTTTCATCACCTGGCTTGCAATTCGTAACCGTTTAGCAACAGGGGATAGAATGCTGAAATGGAATGGCTCTGCAAATGGAACATGTGTGTTTTGTGCGGCGACTGTTGAAACACGAGACCACCTGTTCTTCTCCTGCCCGTACTCCTCCCAGATTTGGTCAGCTCTTACAGAAAGGATTCTCGGAACTCGTTACACAGTAAGTTGGGACGCACTTGTCACATTACTTGTTAATTCAGCTCCACATCTCCACGTTTTTGTGCTGCGATACACTTTTCAGCTAACCATACACAGTCTTTGGACCGAACGGAATCGCCGGCGCCATGGAGACCCTGCGACACTGCACCGTACTCTCACCACCATAATTGATAAACATGTCCGGAACCGTCTGAACACTATGACAAGCATTCCGGCTTATGCTGATGGCCTTCAATTTTGGTTCCAACATCATAGCTACTAGTTTTTTTGATTTTCTAGCACCACTTTTCTAAAACTTTCAGCTTGAAGATGCATTTATTGTAAAACAGCCTTTTTGTTGAATACAATTTTACATTCATACAAAAAAAAAAAGGCTTTAAATTCCAGATCATCATATGTCAAAAATCACCTTAAACATCCAATCTCTCAGGTTAAGCATGATAATCTCTAGCATTAGCTTTATCTAACAACTTAAACATTGGTGTGATGCTAAGAAGCTTAAGATCTATTCTTACCCTCTCAGATATAAAGCTTGATCAATCTAAGCAACCATAACTTTCATCCAGCCTTATCCATCACTAAGATCCTAACACACTACTCAGATGAACAAAACATGATGAACAAAATCATAAACCCACAAATTAATGAAACTTGCATGTTTAGAAAGATAAGACAAAGATCTACAATATTGAACAAAGAAGCAAACTCGGATTCTCAATACCCATAAAGTTATGGAACCAACAAAGTATGAAAATCTGGAGAAAAAATACAAACCCAGAAATTGCTAAAACAGACATGATTAGATAGATAAGAGAGAGATGAACAATTTAATACAAAGAAGTCAAAGCAAATACTCAACAGATTCAAAGTTATGAATGTTACAAATCTATGAAAATCCTAGAAAAGATAAGAGATGATGCAATAAAGTAAAAGCAGCTAAAAATGGCAAAAACTAGGTTATGAGGTGTCTCGAGGGTCTCCCTGCGGCCACAAGTGCCAGTACACATATATATAGTAAAGAGGGGGAAGCCCTAGTTAGCTAGAGGATAAAACAGAGAGTCAGCTGCAAGTGCTCGACCATGTGCTCGGCGAATGCATGGTCGAGTGGTTGGTCCGTCAAGTAGCTCCAGTCTTCGATCTGAGATGATATCTGTTCAGTAAAATCCGTATAACTCTAGAAATACACCTCCAATTGACTTGAAACCACCGGCATTGGAAAGGTAACTCTATTTCCAACAGCTCGCATGAAGAAGGCTGAAGCTGAATCTCAACAGAAGATCTTCATTCGAATGGACCTTTGAGGAGCTCGTTATGAATCCGACCAGGTACTCGACCGTGTGCCTGCTCGAGTGGTATTGTCGAGTGTCTTCTTTTACCTTCCTGATTCTTCCAATCCTCTTGCTTAGCTCCAGAAATAATACCAAGTCCTTCCTTACCCATTTAGAGCTCCATAACACCTAATAATACTTCAAATGCACAAATATATGCAATGCATGCTTCTAAATATCCTCATTGCATATTTGGACATAAATGGCTATAAAACCTAAGGAATCACTTATATATAATGCAAAACATGAACTAAACAAGGCCATAAATATGGTAAAATATAGTGACATCGATCATATAACTGAATTGGTTCGAAAAACAACGAAGAATCAAACCAACTCCTGAATCGCAGACCGGAGAGCATGGTTACAGATAAGGTTGAGATGGAGAAGTTCGAGATTTTTCATCGGCTTGTGACATTTTCTAAGCCACTTCTTGATATTTGCTTCTGCTTTGTATGTGAATCCAAAGGCAGCAATGTGTGGATCATTCATGACATCCTGCAACAATATAAACAACATTAACTTATTGCACATCACTTGGATCGAGTGTTACACAATTAATATTTTCATGGAGTTTGATGTCTTACCTGTAACCTTTGTAATAGGGCAGACAAAGGATGATAGAGAATGACGCTCTATTGACAACATTAGTGATGAACATGTCCTTGACAGCGACAATATCAACACTAAATTAAAGAACAACTATAAGGATTAGAGATTTCTTCCTAACCCTAGCAATTACAGAGAACATGAGTTGATTGAATTTTAAGTTTTTTTTGTTAAAAAAGAATATATCAAAGAACGATCAAATAAGAAAACCCAACACCGTAAGAAAATTCGACGTCTAGCGTAAGAATGAGAAATAAACACGCAAAAATGAATCTATACTAAATGGAGCTATAAGCTCCTAAAACTGTCCACCTAGGATTTAAAACATCCAATCGGGATTCGACATGTCACTGATTAACATTTTTTAAAATTTCTAGAATATTTTATATTAAGATTTTTTTAAATGACCAATCGCGATCAAACAACTTAATATTTAACATTTTTGAAATTATGTTAAATTTCTATATTAAAATACTTATAAACAAGTGTATTTACAATGTCCCACATTGGTTAGAAAAATTTAGACAATGGCTGAGAACCATTATAAATAAGACCAATATGCTTCCAACTACGAATGAGCAGAAAGCTTGATTTATCAGGCATCCAAATTTAAAAATTTAAAAAATTTAAACTATTATAATTATTTAAACTTTTAAAAGCTCAAATATTATAAAAATTTAAAATTGTAAGATGTTAAAAATATTATAAATACCTCCATAGAAAGTTTAAAATTTATACTAAATAAAAGTAGGAGCTATAAACTCCTAAGGCTGTCTACCTAGGATTTTGAACAACCAATCGGGATTCGACATGTCACTGATTAAAGTTTTTAAAATTTTCAGAATTTTCTATATTAAGATTTTTTTTAAACGAGCAATAGGGATTAAATATCTCAATATATAACATTTCTAAGATTATGTAAAATTCCTATATTAAAATGTTTTAGACAATAGCTGAGAACCATTATAAATAAAACTAATATTCTTCCAACTATGAATGAGCATGAAACTTGATTTATCACACGTCTAAATTTAAAAAATTAAAAAATTTAAAATATAATAATTAACCAACAAATATCCGATAATAACACACCACAGCTGATAACAGAAACAATAACATTAACCAACAAATATCCAATAATAAATAACCAAGACCAAAGTATAACAATAATCCAATAACCAATCATGAGGAAACATAAAACCAGCAACTTAGCAATGTTCTAATGACCCAACTCTAGCAACCTAGCAATGCTAGACAACATCCAATGAAGTCCCTAGAACATCCTCCTCTTCATTGTTTTGATTCCACAATCACACTTTGCCTTTACCTGCACCACAAACACAAATTGAGATGCATGAGTATTTTATAAACACTCAGTGAGACAATCCTCCCATCTATTGGGCTATACTCACAAGCAATGAGATACTTTAACCATCAAAAAACAAACAACAAACAAACCAGGCACTGCATTGACTGACGTCAACCTTGCATCGACCAACGCTTGATATGCATCAACCGATGCAAGGTTCATTTGCATCGACCGATACTCACATTGCATAGACCGACGCATGCTCGACATTTCACGAAAAACCCTAGTTGCATCGACTGACGCCTCCACATGGCATCGACCAGTGTTTCTAGGTCAAATTGCACCGTCCTCGCATTGCATTGACCGCCGCACAAAGTGCATCAACCGATGCACATGCTGAGCATCCTGTGTTCCCGAAGCTTCTCGCCGGATCTTCTTTCCAACAAACGTCAAACTCGATCCCAAGCCACAAGAAAGCTTCACAAAGCGTCTAATAACGTTCTAACAAGCCAAGCAACACAGAAACAAGCAGATCAAAGAAACCTCAAGCTTAGATAAGCCATGGTCATGCACTCACCTTTGCCAAGAAGATTCTGAACCTTAAATAAGCAAAACAACGGTCCAAAGAAGCTCCTACAACGATCCCAGCTACAG
This sequence comes from Camelina sativa, assembly GCF_000633955.1. Taxonomy (NCBI): domain Eukaryota; kingdom Viridiplantae; phylum Streptophyta; class Magnoliopsida; order Brassicales; family Brassicaceae; genus Camelina; species Camelina sativa. The sequence goes on from NW_010921709.1 coordinate 27,463, forward strand.
ATCTCTACAGGAACAGCCTCAAATCTCCGAAAATTCACAAGAACACTCAAGAACATCTTTTCTCTCTTCTTTTCTCTCCAAAGGCGGCTAAACTCGTTGAATGAGACAAACACTCGAGTTAAGGGTTTTCCCTAACTCAAAACGCAGCATTTTACTTAAACTCGTCTGCGATAAACCGACCTTGCATCGACCGATACACTTAATACATCGACCAATGCATCCCCTAAACCGCAATTTTGGTTCGCGGATGTTACTGTGACAACCCGTCCCATCGACCCCACTACCCC
>NW_010921709.1:27880-52672 GCF_000633955.1 Camelina sativa
ATTAGAATCTGATGAATCTGTCCAGGTCGCTTTACTAATGGGATGCCCTAATATATTACAAAATTTATCTTTAGCCAATGATCCAATAATAGAAGAAATTGGAATTTTGAAGAATGTCTGGCGCACCAATAACCTACTGGTGGATTTGGATGTGATTTCCTTTCCACGATGAGGGGTTAGGATCGATGCACTGCAGGACCAACTTAGGACCTATGGGAACAAGCTAGCGGGAAGCTAGTGGGGTCGACGGGATGGATTATCACAGTTACAACCTAAATCTAAATGTTAACGTAACTAACAAATATTGTTTTAAACTAAACTTTCTTTAAAGACTACAATATATTTGACAAAAACTTATATCCAAACCTAAACTGTACCAATCCATATAACATAAAGTTTTTATTTGGATACACTTACTCAAAAATCAAAATCCATAATACCAGAAAAAAAATCAAATCAAAATGAAGCGAAACGTGGTTAAACATCCCTTGGAATATGAACTTAATTAGAAAAAAAAAATGAAACCAGTTTTCGATTCTTTTATTTACATAATTGTTTCTAACTGGTTTCTCATTAACTGGTTTTTTTACACTAAGTGATTTCTCATTAACCATAAAATGTGCGCTTACAAGAGTATATATACAAGTATAGTAGTACTAAGTAAAAAGAAGTATATAAAACTATACACTATACATTATATATATGTTAATATACCCCCTCAAGCCGAAGTTTCCCTTGGAAGGAAAATGCTTGAAAATGATAGTTTGTTGAGAATAAAGTAGAACTGAGCTGGCTGCAACGGTTTGGTGAGAATGTCAGCCAGTTGATTCTCTCTAGAAACATGTAAAACTTTCAGGAAACCATTCTTAACCTGATCACGAGTCGTATGGCAGTCAATTTCAACATGTTTGGTGCGCTCGTGAAAATCTTGGTTATTGGCAAGTGCATCGCTAATTTGTTGTCGCAAAACAGCTTGGCAGGACAATCCACCTTGATGTTTAATTCCTTCAACATCTGATTATGCCAAAGAAGTTTTCTTGTTGTGACCGCCATGCTCCTATACTCTGATTCAGTACTACTGCTGCTAACCACATCCTGTTTCTTTTGACTTCCAAGAGATCAGAGAAGTACCAAGAAAAACACACATACCAGTGATAGAACGCCTACTCTCCAAGCACGTTCCCCAATCAGCATCTGAGAAACCATTAAAGCAGATATCCATATGAGCAGATAAGAACAAACCTTGACCAGGATTATTCTTTAAGTACTTCAGTATACGGAGAGCAGCTTTGTAATGGACATCAGTCAGACAGGACAAATATTGGCTCAGGCGATTCACAGCATATGTGATATCAGGTCTGGTGATACACAAATATAGCAGACGTCCAATAATTTCCCAGTAAGTTTTAGCATCCGGAAGTAAAAGACCAGAGTCTTTAGTCAAAGGCTTCTCTTAATCCATCGGAGTAGATTTCAGTTTGCAACCAAGAATACCTGTGTCTGCAAGTAAATTAAGGCAATATTTCCTTTGGCAAACAGAAATACCATCCACATTGCGTGTAATCTCCAGGCCTAAGAAGAAACGAGCTAGACCAAGATCCTTCGTTTTGAACTTCCTTGCAAGAGCAGCCTAGATATCACAAACACCTCCATCACTGTTACTAGCAATTAGGATATCATAAACATAAACCAAAATGGCAGTGTAAGAGAAATTGGTTTCTTTGACAAACAAGGTGTTATTTGCAGGAGATTATTCGTAACCCTCATCAAGAAGAGCCTGAGAAAGCACTTAAACCATTGTCGTGAAGCCTGCTTGAGACCATAAATCGATTTGTGAAGCTTACAAACCGGATTTGGTGGCAAAACTCCAGAAGAAGGTGTATATCCTTGAGGCAAACTCATGTATATCTCCTCATCCAAGTCACTATGCAGAAAAGCATTAACATCCATCTGAGTCAATCTCCACCCTTTCTTAGCAGCCAAACCTAGAACAAGCTTAACACTAGCAAGCTTAGCAACAGGTGAAAAAGTATCAATGTAGTCAACACCCTCTTGTTGTGTATAATCTTTCGCAACAAGGTGTGCTTTGTATCGTTCTATTGAGCCATCAGAGTGATACTTAATAGTATAGACCTACTTGCAACCAACAACGTTCTTAAACAACAGAAAAAGTCTTGTTAAGCTCCATCACATCCATAGCTTTAGTCCATTTCATTGATATTATTGCTTGTTGAAAAGTCTTTGTTTCTGTCTCAAAAGTGATAGAAAGAACATAGGACTGATAGGATGGATTTATAAAGGAATAGAAAGAACATAACATATTGGATAAGGTGTGGTAGGTGGTTTTAAAGGAGACGAAGTAGAAATTTGTTATGATAGTCGGATAAGTAACCTAGAGCCTTAGTAGTTCGTCACGGCCTGCCACTTGGTAATGAAACCACATTTGTTCTTGTAGGCACTGTCTGTCGAGCTGTAGGAACAATGCTAGAGTGTGTATTATCAGTGGCACCAGGTGATGAATGTGATGGTGATGCATGAGAATGAGCAGGTAATGGAATAACAGATACATCAACAGAAACTGGAACCGATAATGGTAAGATAACATCCCCAAACAAATCAGTGTCATGCGTGTCTCGTGGAGTTGTTTTAAAAGTAAACAATGTCTCATGAAAAATGACATTCCTAGAAACTGAAATGACAATAGTATCTAGATGCAAGACTTTATAACCTTTGTAGCCAAAAGAATAACCAAGAAATACACATTCAGATGCTCTATGACTAAACTTATGTTTATCCTTTTGCAAAGTAGACACAAAGCAGAGACAACCAAATGATTTAAGAAAGGCAGAGTCTGGGTTCTTCTTAGTCAACATCTCATATGGAGTTAGATTTTGTAAAACAGTAGAAGGAGTGCGATTTATCAGAAAGACAACAGTCAATAAGCAATCACTCCAGTATATCAATGGTACATTAGACTGAAACAACAGCGACCGAGCAACATTATGTAAATGCTGATGCTTTCGTTCTACAACCAAATCCTATTGTGCTGTATAGGCAAAAGAATATTGATGAATAATACCTTGTTTATTAACCAAATCAGTGAAAGCAAGCTCGGGAGCATTGTCAGTTCTTGAAACAACCGACCCGGTTTTTTAACTTTTATTAACAATATATAATAAATCATTCCATACTACTTAATTAAACCAACCAAACCACAATACATCACTAAACCAGCAATAACCAGTATTCACACCGGAAACATACTAACAATACAAAATCAACATATCATCAATACAATAATATTCCTAACTATTCTATCTAACAACCTAGCATAATTCAATCCAAGGTGCCAATAATGTAACCATAACCATCAACACACAAACGAGACCCTAAAGATCATCCTCGTCTTCATCGCCATGATTCCACATCACATACCTGCACACCACAAACAACAATTGAGATGCGAAGTATTATCACAAATACTTAGTGAGGCAATCCTCCCATCTATTGGGCTATACACACAAGCAACTGAGAAACCAATGTTTAACAAAAAACAACCAAACACAAACAAACCAAGGAAAACAAGCATCAGCCGCTGCTGACAAAAATTTGGTGTCGACCGACACTCCCTCAATGTCGATCGACACTCTTCCTTGGTGTACGTAGACCGACACCTACTTGGTGTCGATCGACACCGACTACACAGGTCGTCCTGCTCGAAGCCAAAAGTCGCGGAACCATTTCCCAAATTCTCCAAATCGTCCGAAACTCACCCAAAACTCCTGTAAACTCATGGAGACCAACAACCAACCACAATAACACAAGAAAACAAAGGATTCTCAGGCTTAGATCAGCCATGGTTATGCACTCACATCTTTGGCAGGAATTTTTTGACCCAAACTGAAGAATCCACACCTTAGAAGGCTTCTCCTTTGTTCCTAGCACAAGATCTTCATTCCACATCAACAGATCTCCTAAAACAAGCCAAGAATCTCTACAATCCCTCAAGAACACTATTTTCTCTATTTTCTCTCTATTTTTCTCTCTAGAACGGCACAAACTCTAAAAATTCACGACCCTAGGTCGACCTTCCCTTTAAATACCTTGGTTTAGAGGTTTCACTTAAACCAAACCGCTCTAATTCGACAATTAAATCAATCTGGTCGAACCAGAAATTGATAGTGTCGACTGACACTCCCTACTTGTCGATCAACACCCACTCCAAAAATCCACAATTTGGTTAGCGGATGTTACAATTCCCCCCTATAACAAAAGATTCGTCCTCGAATCTGCAAAACACCACTACTCGACCGCAAAACTCATCCAACCACCGTCGAAACGGTTCGCACCACCCAACCATCCGGTCTACCGTAACCAAGACACCACTGGTCCAACCAACCTGACTAGACTGGTCATTCAATTCTGACCCCACTGGTTAACACCATCCCGACCCCACCTGATGTGAGCACAACATCGGTCATGCGTCCGGGGCGCTCGAGCCGGACCCAGGCACCTCACGGACACGCGTATCACCCGTCGGACAACTTGAAGCCGGCAATCCTAGGATCATTCCCGGTGCAACCACTCGGACCAAGAGCTCATATAGGACTCCAAGACACAAGATCAAGCATTGCGTTCAAGCGATCATCCAAGAAGACCAAGAGATCGATTCAGCCAAGGCAACCACCGGTAGATTGTCCGTACGGCCTTCGTCCTTACCCAAAGATGAGGGCGCCAAAGACGTTTGAATCATGACTCGTACTCTTTTTTCTTACTTCGGGTTTTCCCCATATGGTTTACCGGAGAGGGTTTTAACGAGGCGACGAGTTCTAACGCGCAACGCCGCGTTTTGAAGCCAATGACGTGGTTCCCGCGTCCATCCTAAGGACGTGGCCTATTTTGTATTTTTCTTTAAGCTTTGCGTTTTGAACCGTTCTAGATCCTTCCCTTGTGAACGTTGGAAAAGTGTGACGTGTTCTCCGTCTGTGGAGATGCGTCAAGGGCAACGTGTGTGGACCAAAGCGAGTCCGCGTGTCCCTAGTCCCTCTAAACCTTTAGACTATTTAAGGGTCCAACGCCGCTAGCTTAGGTTTTCAGACTTGAAGATTGAATTAATTTCCAACGAGAGAATCTTTGTTTCTTGTCTCATCTCTCCTTAGCCGAGAAGGCTCTTGAGAAACCCTAGGAGATTCACGAACCGGGTTTGTAATCCCCTAGTCCAACCGTATCACGAGCCGAGCCATCTCTCGTGTGTCATCTCATCGATCCACCCTTTCGTCCATCTCGACCGAACGACGTCCGGTCCCGACCGTTCGTTGTGCTCTGCTTCGACCCCATCTTCCCTAGTGAACCGAGGTCGAGTTTCTCACTCGATTCACTAGCAGCGGTCCCAATTCCGACCGCACCGTCCATCCGCTACCGTGTTCATCCGTCCGACCAACCATGGTCAAGCAGCTGCTCGACCGGATCCGCGTTCCACTCGTTTGTTTGCCCCCAAATTCTGTTTCCCACCGTCTTGTCCGAGGAAAGTTTCCAATTCACCGACCGTCTCGAGGAACCGACATTCCGTCCGTACCGCGAGCCGTCTGTCGCTCACATCAGTTGGTATTAGAGCTAAAAGCTCCTACGAGGTTGTGTCTTTCTGAAACTCCATCTCTCTTCCATTTATCATGAAAGCTTTCGTCTTTGTGTCTTCGCGGTTCTATAGTTCGTCCTTAGCGTCGCATAGATCTGTTAGTTTTCGATTTTTTTTGCATAGATATCTCGTTAGGTCGTTTGTTCTATCGTTGCTCTGCCTGTTTTTTGGGTTTTGTTCGTCGTTGTTATTGCCTAGGACGTGTTAGATCCGTAAAGTAGAGTGTTTGCTTTTCATTTCGTGTTGTGGTCCCAAAAGTTTTGCTTTTTGTGCGTGCGTTTCCTTTTAGGCGCGGGTAGGTTCTTTTGTTAGTCATAGGTTGCGTTTCTGCCTTGCTGTCCTCAATCATTAGCTGTCCAAAAGAAATATCTTATCTGCCAGTTGTGGACGCGCTACTCACGAATATTCGTCTTTGTTTTGACGAGGTACCATTGCCACGTCACGACCGATCCACCGATCGAGCCATCGGTCGTACCGCTCGCGTGACGGCTGATCGTATAGCCGCATCTGCGTCTCACCGTCCAGTGCACATATCATCTTCCGCTTACACCGGCCATCCGTACCATTGCACGCACCAGTTGTCCGTACCATCGCCGACCCACGTTGGCCGCCCGTATCATCCGACCGAACACCATCGCCCGTACCGATAGCCGTCCGTACCGTTGATCGAACTTAGTCTCAAGGCCGGGATTGATAGCCAATGCTTGAATCAACTTGATCAAGTATGGAGTCTGAAGATCCTTATTCCGATGACGAGCCATGGTACGACGAATACTATGGTACCGATCCGCAACGAGAGGCTACCGAGGCAAAGCGTGGTACGAAGAACGTCAAAGCACTGATTCGGAACAAGAGGTTACTAAAGAAGCATCACGGTACGAGGAGGACTGTGAAGAAGGTTCGGAATCAGAGGGACACGAGCATGGGTCATTGGATTACTATTGGTCGTCTACTTCTCAAGCCACACCTCATCGCAAGCCAAGGCCAATTAGTGACAAAGATTCCGATGGCGGTAACTTTGGTTCTTACTATGCGTCACCGCGGTATCACCGAGAGCTGCGGAAGGAATACTCGAGATGCACCCGAGAAATTCCGACCTGGTCACTGCACGCATTATCAAGCAAGTCAAGTGCTTACCACACTCGGACCCAAGGTCTTCCGAGCTGGTCACCACGCGCATCACCGAGCCACAAGTCAAGTCGCGGCCGAGATAAAGCCAAGGCGAGCATTGTGGGTTCTCGGACTAAATCAAAGGAACAAGCCTCAAGGAAGCCGATGCATTCTCCCAGAGCACCAAGTTTCACGGACGATCTCTATCCAATCTCAACTCCGACACCTTGGAGAAATGTTGGGCCAAGTAGAGTCATCTTAGACGCGTGGAGAGTCATCACGACACCAACACTCGGCCCTTGTGTCATCACCAATGCCAGACAAGCGAGTTCATCACCGGCCGGAGCAAGATGAATTGACAAGGAACATGCCGAATAGGGACTTGTTGAGAACGCCGCACCAACGGAGCAAGCTGACCGTGCACGGAGCCCAGGACATGATTTTGATCGACAAGTCCGTCCAGAAGGAGTCATCAGCCTGGGAGGAATCATAGAGACACCAGCCGAGCCTCCCAACCACCAAGCTTGCGTACTCGGAGATACTAGTCCCAACCGTTACACGGACCAAGGTCAACTCCTTACCGTTCCCGATCAAGACCGAGCCGACATTCAGACGCGATGCTCGGATCATCGCACGGTGCGCGAGTCCTCAACCGATACGCGTACCAAGCCATTAGCCGATGTCAATGAAGAGTCTTCCTGCGCAATCGAATTCATATCTAGAGTTCACTCGGTAATGGGGAGTTTCAAGCAAGCTGGGCCACCGAAGATGGCTATTGAAGTGTCCTTCCATTCGGTACTGTTCATGACTACTTCAAGTAGTAAGCTCCAGCTGGGAGTCGCCTATACCGTGCCACCCTTCTCCACCCTTAGCGCCAAGACCTCTACAGCACAAGGTCCTATGGCGAAGCATTTTTGCAACATTGGTGCGGATCAAACTTTTGTGTGGCATCCTGGAGAGTTTCAGCAACCAATCACGGTTCATGAAGGGATCGGTGCGACCAACGCCACTGGCCTTACCGCGGAAGTCTTATCCTTTTCTCTTAAGGCCTTACTGTTTCCTTTTGATCCCGGTAAATTAAACCGCGGTTGAGCTGTTGATGCTGCTGATTCTGTTTTTCTTCTTTTGATCCATGTGTCGAGACGAGTTTTGAGGTCAAAACTTCTAGAAGAGGGAGGAAATGATGTGAGCACGGGATCAGTCATACATCCGGGGCGCTCGAGCCGGACCCAGGCACCTCTCAGAAACGCGTATCACCCTTCGGACAACTTGGAGCCGACAATCCTAGGATCATTCCCGGTGACACCACTCGGACCAAGAGCTCATATAGGACTCCAACACACAAGATCAAGCATTGCATTCGAGCGATCATCCAAGAAGACCAAGAGATCGATTCGGCCAAGGCAACCATCGGCTAGATCGTCCGTACGGCCTTCGTCCTTACCCAAGGATGAGGGCGCCAAAGACGTTAGAATCATGACTCGTACTCTTTTTCCTTACTTTGGGTTTTTCCCATGTGGTTTACTGGAGAGGGTTTTAACGAGGCGACGAGTTCTGACGCACAACCCACGTTTTGAAGCCAATGACGTGGTTCCCGCGTCTAGCCTAAGGACGTGGCCTAAGGACGTGGCCTATTTTGAACCATTCTAGATCCTTTCCTTGTGAACGTTGGAATAGTGTGACGTGTTCTCCGTCTGTGGAGATGCGTCAAGGGCAACGTGTGCAGACCAAAGCGAGTCCGCGTGTCCCTAGTCCCTCTAAACCCTTAGACTATTTAAGGGTCCAACGCTGCTAGCTTAGGTTTTCAGACTTGAAGATTGAATTAATTTCCAAAGAGAGAATCTTTGTTTCTTATCTAGGAGATTTACGAATCGGGTTCGTAATCCCCTAGTCCGACCATATCATGAGCCGAGCCATCTCTCATGGGTCGTCGCATCGATCCACCCTTCCGTCCATCTCTACCGAACGACGTCTGGTCCCGACCGTTGGTTGTGCTCTGCTTTGACCCCATCTTCCCTAGTGAACCGAGGTCGAGTTTCTCACTCGATTCGCTAGCTGTCGTCCCATTTCCGACCGTACCATCCATCTGCTACCGCGTTCATCCGTCCGACCAACCGCGGTCAAGCAGCTGCTCGACCGGATCCATGACCCACTCGTTTGTTTGCCCCCAAATTCCATTTCCATCGTTCGTTTCATCTCTTCTTTCGTTTCCCACCGTCTTGTCCGAGGAAAGTTTCCGATTCACTGACCGTCTCGAGGAACCAACGTTCCGTCCATACCGCGAGCCATCTGGCGCTCACATCACCACCGGTCAACACCATCCCGACCCTGTTGGTCTACACAGTCTGGACCCCACTGGTCCACACAATCCTGACCCCACTGGTCAAACAAATTCCTAACTCCACAGGTCAATACTAAACTCGGGATTGAATCACCATTAATCCCGACGTCCACATTCAATCATTATGCTTAATCACACGTCCTAGACATCATTTGCTCCCAACTCATCCACTCTCAGGTAAAAACCTTTGAGCCATACCGGTCTCACTCTCAGACAATTGTCCTAGAGCCATACCGTCTCACTCTCTGCTCTTCACCCTCGAGATCACGATACTGGGGAAACCACAATCCCCTATAGAGAACCAACATCTCCTAAGAGAACCACCATCTTCTCTGCCGCTTTCGGGGCCCACCGGCCCTTAAGCTATCGGTATAGAAGAGAACCACCATCCCCTCAGGAGAACCACAATATCCTTATGAGTTGTTCAGAACCCACTGTCCCTATGAACTACAGGCGGTTCGAACTCGCAATGTGTGAGCCTTTGATAAGCTGGCAGTGCCTCTCGCTTGTGTTAGGAAGAAGATCAGAACCACGGGAAAGAGAGCGAGAGTGGAGTTCAACAAAAGTGACTGATGGGATCAGAAAGGAGGTGTTGGAGAAAGACTCTGGGGCGTCGAGAGTCTCTTATAATATCTTATCAATAAATAATAGACTGCCTGTAGTTTTATTAGTTAAGTTATGTGTGTGCTAGGCTTTTGAGGTATCAAATGAATTAAGAAAATATCTATTTCTGTCTTGTTTTCTTTCTCTCTTATCTCTTCCTTGTCTCTTCTATCCTCTATTATCTTCCTTGTTAAGTCCTTACTTAACAAATTGGTGCTCTCGTTGAGAGTTATGGCTCCATCTTCGACTCAAGCTGCTCAGTTAGTATCGGAGGTTGAATCGAAGGTTTCCAAGCTTTCCTCGAAGCTGGATACCGCTGTCTTCTGGAGAATACGACGTCTCATGATGACGCGATGCAACAGATCTTCAAAGCTCTCGACTAGATCCGCCTGGACATGACGGGTTTGAAACCTACCACTGTCGGAAGCGTAGGAGTCTCAGCTGAGGTCATAGGATCATCGGCACCGTCTCAGATGGTGACTCCAGCGGTCTTTGTTACTCCTGATGCGCCTGTTAAAAACTTCTCCATACGAAGTTTTTCTTGCCTCTTCCCCCACTCGTGGTGCCGATTCAGTCGATGGGTACGCTTCAAAGTTCCAACAGGTTCCAACACTCTTCCCAGCTCGATTCCCCTGGCCGATCTCTCGGATCTCCGAGCAGACGCCAAGATCCACCGGTTTTTGAGGGATAGAATCCGGATGATTGGATTTTTCGTATGGAGAAGTTTTTCCTGCAGCGTCAGGTGTTGGAACACATGAAAGTGGATGAGGCGATGGAGTGTATTGTGGTTGGCGCGCCAGTCACGTGGTTGCGAGGGGTCAAAGTGCGTGGGTCTTTTTAGGACTGGCCAGACTTCAAACACCAATTTCGGAAATGGTTCAAACCCAGTCATGGTGGTTTGATGGTTTGGCAATTGTTGAATATCAGGCAGGTTGGTTCCATCGAAGAGTATAGGGAACAGTTCGAGGAGTTGATTGTGGAAGTTCCACATGTTACTGATGATTTATTAGAGGGCATCTTTCTCAAGGGAATGCGTAGAAACATTCGTGACCAGGTTATGCGTACCAGACCAGTTGGTATTGATGAGATTGGTGATACAGCGAGACTCATCGAGGAACAAGAACCAGACAGCGCTTTTGCTCAAGCTAACCACAACTCCAGAGGGGTTGTGCAGACTAATTCTGCACGAGCGTTGCACCGCCAACCTAACACAATGCAGGTAACGGAGGGGACTTTATTCCTGCAAGGAAGTCTTTTGAAGGTGTTCGTGATACCAAGAAGGTGGAATCAGCAAAAGGAGGGGTCAATGCTTGTTACACTTGTGGGGAGCGATACTTCCCCGGTCACCGCTGTAAGAATTAGAAACTTAAGTGCCTGGAGTTGGGAGAGACCAGTGGAGGTCACCTTATTCCTGAGGATGAGGAAGAGTGTGCCAGTGAAGAGGAACCAGAGCTCATGGGAGACACTCAAACCCTTATGTGGCTATCCTTGCGATCAATGGTGGGTCTTACCACAGAAAAATCTATGAGGATGCATGGCAAAATAGGCAACCAGGAGTTGATTGTTCTTATCGACTCGGGAGCCACTAGCAACTTCATCTTGGAAGAAGCGGCACGCAAATGCTCCCTTGTTATTACACCCACGAGAGGGTTTGGCGTGGCAGTTGGAGACGGCCAAGTAATCACTGGTCGCGGGAAGTGTTGTAGTGTGCCTCTGTCTATTCAAGGAGTGGAGATCAGTGAAGATTTTTTCTTATTTGGGTTGGGCAGTACTAACGTGGTGCTTGGTTATTCTTGGTTTGAAACTCTTGGAGAAACACAGGTTAATTGGGGACTCCACACACTTCGGTTCCTGGTGGATGACCAGTGGGTTTCCTTGTTGGGTGATCCAGCACTGTTGCGACAAGAGATCTCTCTTCACTCTTTGGAGAAGATACTTAAACAAGCTGATATCACGTACTTTCTGCAGCTCTCTCAGCTGTTTACTGGTCCTAAAAGGACCAAGGTTAAACCAATAGAGCCGGTTATCCAGCAGTTGTTGCACAAATATAAGCAGGTTTTCAGCTTCCTTATGGACTGCCACCATCCCGGGAGCGTAAACATGCGATCGCCTTAGAACATAGCACAACACCAATTAAAGCTAGACCATACCGTTACTCCTATACTCAGAAGAACGAGATGGAAAAATTGATCAAGGAGATGCTGGACGCGGCAATTATCCGCCCGAGTATCAGTCCTTACTCGAGTCCGGTGTTGTTGGTCAAGAAAAAGGATGGAGATTGGCGGTTTTGTGTCGACTACCGCGCATCTAACAAGGCAACTATTCCCGATCGCTACCCCTATCCCCATTATCGAAGAACTACTGGATGAGCTAAGGGGAACAGCGGTCTTCTCAAAGCTGGATTTAAAATCTGGATATCATCAAATTAGGATGGAAGCTGAGGATGTTGAGAAGACAGCTTTCCGTACGCATGAAGGAAACTACGAGTTTCTTGTGATGCCATTTGGTCTCACTAATGCGCCAGCCATTCTAATCAGTTATGAATGAAGTTTTCGTCCTTATTTGTGTCAGTTCGTGTTAGTCTTTTTTGACAACATTTTGGTTTATAGTCCCTCGGTAGCGGCTCATGCACAACACCTCGAAATGGCAATGTGCTTCCTTGTTCAATATCAATTCTTTGCCAATGAAAAGAAATGCTGTTTTGGGAGCATAGAGATAACCTACTTAGGCCATATCATTTCTGACAAAGGCGTTTCCGCTGCCAAGGTCGAAGCTGTGGTACGGTGGCCGCAACCGAAGAACATCACTGAACTTTGCGGGTTCCTGGGTTTCACCGGTTACTACCGCAGGTTTATCGCAGGTTATGGTAAGGTAGCAAAGCCTCTCACAGAATTGCTTAAAAAGGAAATTTTGAATGGTCACCTGTTGCCTCGGACGCTTTCACATCCTTGAAGACTGCCGCCACTAGACTTCCCACACTAGCATTGTCGGACTTTGATCAACCCTTTGTCATTGAGACAGATGCATCAGGATCCGGCATTGGTGCAGTCCTCTCTCAAGGGAAACGTCCCATCACTTTTATCAGTCAGGGATTCTCTGAGAAAGGCACAATTAAGTCTGTGTATGAGCGACAGTTGCTAGCAATTGTATTTGCTGTGGACAAATGGAAACATTATCTTACCGGGAAAAAGGTCATTATCAGGACGGATCAGCGTAGCCTCAAACACTTGCTCAACCAGAAGACGGTATCAGCTATTCAGCAGCGGTGGGCAGCTAAGCTAGTTAGCTTGGACTATGAAATTGAATACAAACCAGGCACGGAGAATAGGGTGGCAGATGCTTTGTCCGGACGTCCTACCAGCGACCAATTACTACTCAGGTGCTCGCTGACCCCACACTTCAACGTCTCTATTCGCAGTTGTCCCAAGGATCGACGAGTGTTGATGATTACAGCTTGGTAAGTGATACTCTCTACAAGGCGGGGAAACTTGTCATACCAGAGGGATCTCCCTTCATTCCAAGATTGTTGGAGCAGTTCCATTCAAGTCCTATATGGGGTCATGAAGGCATTCTTAAGACTTAAAAAAGACTTTCCAGTGAAGTCTGGTGGAAGGGGTTGCGAAAAGATGTGGAGGAGTTTGTTAAGAGTTGCCAAGTCTGTCAACAGAACAAGTACTCCACGCTCACTCCCGTTGGGTTACTAGCTCCACTGCCAATTCCTACCCAGATTTCGACCAACATCATCTTGGATTTTGTAGAAGGCCTTCCAACTTCAAAGGGGTTTGATGTCATTCTTGTGGTGGTGGACCGGCTTAGCAAATACGGCCATTTCCTTGCTCTGAAGCATCCATGCACCGCCAGATCAGTTGCGGAGTTGTTCTTGAAGGAGGTTGTCAAACTGCATGGCTTTCCATAGACAATGGTGTCTGACCGCGACAAGATCTTCCTCAGTCACTTTTGGTCTGAGTTATTCAAGGTTCAAGGCACGTCCCTTCACAAGAGCACGGCATATCACCCACAAACAGTCGGGCAAACTGAGGTCCTCAATCGCTGCTTGGAAACTTACCTTCGTTGTTTTGCTAGCAGTAAGCCAAAAACTTGGTACCAGTGGTTGTCTTGGGCTGAATATTGGTACAACTCGTCGTATCATTCTGCGATAAAGATGACACCTTTTTAGGCTGTGTATGGAAAGCCACCTCCTCATCTTCTCAGGTTCGGGGACGTACCGACAACAAATGATCAGGTGGATGAATTGCTCAAAGAAAGGGATAGCCTACTATCCTCCTAACGCGAGAACTTGCAAGCTGCCCAGGCTCGAATGGTGAAATCAGCTAATAAGCATCGTCGTCAGTTGGAATTCCAGGTTAGGGATAATATCTATTTGAAGCTTCGTCCTTACAGACAGTCCTCAGTGGCTCAACGCCACAATGAAAAGTTGGCACCGCGGTTCTTTGGTCCTTATCAGGTTCTTCAAAGGGTTGGTAAGGAAGCGTACAAACTTCTCTGCCTACGGGAAGTTCCATTCATCCTGTCTTTCATGTGTCACATCTTAAAGGAGCTGTTCCTTCATCGGTTCAATCACAACCTCTACCGAGCATTTTGACTTCTGACATGGAATGGGACACGGTGCCGGAAGCTGTTTTGGCGATATGATTTGGTTCGGTCGATGGAGGTCTCGAAGTTTTAATCCAGTGGAAAGGACTGCCTGAATGGGAGAATACGTGGGAGTCTCTCAGGACAATTGAACGCCAGTTTCCGGATTCTCACCTTGAGGAAAAGGTGGCTTCATTACGGGAAGGTATTGATAAGCTGGCAGTGCCTCTCGCTTGTGTTAGGAAGAAGATCATAACCACGGGAAGGAGAGCGAGAGTGGAGTTCAACAAAAGTGGCTGAAGGGATCAGAAAGGAGGTGTTGGAGAAAGACTCTGAGGCGTTGAGAGTCTCTTCTAATATCTTATCGATAAATAATAGATTGCCTGTAGTTTTATTAATTAAGTACTTGTCGTTTATGGGTTAAGGTTGAACGGTGTGTTGTTTCACCTAAGACTATATAAGTTATGTGTGTGCTAGGCTTTTGAGGTATCAAATGAATTAAGAAAATATCAATTTCCGTCTTGTTGTCTTTCTCTCTTATCTCTTCCTTATCTCTTATATCCTCTATAATCTAATCTTCCTTGTTAAGTCCTTACTTAACAGCCTTTACTATCTCTCCTAACGCAACTAGACGAAAGAAACTTTTGAGAAAAGAGGGCCAAATTTTGTATATAAAATTTACGCCCGCAATATGATGCTTCATTGGCTTGGCCTATGGACCGGCTCTGCACGTCAGACAATGCAAGTTGTACTAACCACCATATACTTCTTCCCAAATACCACCATGACCACCACCTGATCACAATGGAACACCCTACCCTCAAGGTAGTTTCCATACACTTTCCAAAATAATCGCAAAGCACTACCTCCCATAAAAAAAAATTCTATTTTTAGAAACTTTCTATTTATGGAAACTTTCTATTTATAGATTTCCCGAGCTATTTTCTTTTTCCACATGACACACGAGTCAAAAATTCCATAAAAAAAACTCATCTTAATAAAACCTCAAATTGCAACAATCGTTCGTGATATCCAAAATAATGAAAAACAAACACTGCCTGTTCCCTGGCTCGCCCCAGAAGTACCCTCCAATTTCCTCTTTTGATCTTGCTTCGGTTGAGTCTCACTCGTCTGAACTGCTGGACTAACCGACACTGCCTGTGCCCAGATATCCTCGTCAATCTCTATTGCAGTCTCAACAAGCACTGAACATGTAACATAACTCCGTCCTCTACAGTAAACCTTCAGATCCTCACGAAGGGCCCTCATAAACCTTCTGACCTAAGCCTCCTCGGACTCCATCGCTCGACCCCCATACATCAGAAGTCGACTGAACTCCAAGTCCAGCTCCCACACTAACCGAGTCCCTTGAGATAACTATAGGAACTACACCTCCAACCGGTCTAATGCCTCTTTAGGAAAATACCTGTGGTTGAACTCCTCTATGAATTCAGCCCAAGAAATCTTACTTTGCACCCTCCTTGCAGCTATTGATGTCCACCCCAGGTGAGCATCATCAATCAGGTTCTGGACCCCTATGTCCACCCAAAACTCCTAAGGACATCTCAGAGACTGGAAGTTACGTTCCACCCTCGTCCTCCACGCATCTGCAACTATAGGGTCAGTACCACCCGGAAATAGCTCCGTACCAATGTTACGCATCTCTCTCAGCATAGACACATACACAGAATGATTTCTCGCACCTGTAGCCACTAGCTGCTGCTCCTCCACCGCCACTGGCGGCACAACTTGTGCCTAAGCTGGTACCACCTGGTACCACCGCTGGCAACCGCTCCAACAGCTGCACCAACAAATCCGCAATCATAGCATTCCCTGCGAGGGTCCCACCTACTGGAACTCCCGCACCCGGAACCCCAGAACCACCGGCCAACCCGGCACCAACACCGCCCACACCAACTCCCTCGGCACCTACGGTCCTATCGATACCACCACCGGCCACACTCACAGACCCCTCTTCGAACTGCGACTCGCCGACGCCCTCTACCGTCACACTCTGGTCCATTGTACCACTAGCAACTGGGCCTCTGCCCCTACCACGACTACGTCCGCGTCCACGACCACGTCCGCATCCACGACTAGCAACAGCTCCACCTCTAACCATCCGCACTACCCATAACAGAAGGCTAAGCACACAATTCAAAACCGCACACAAAGCACACATCTTACCGTGAAGTCTCATTGAAGCCTCGAAGAGGATGATACTAGGACTCCATACCACAAACAAATTGACTAAATAGTCATAATCAATTCCATCACACCACATCATGCATCCAGCAACTGGAAAATAATTCAACCATTTAAATTCCCAAACCGCTCTTAACTATCCACTGAACCATCCTAGAACCGTAAGGGCTCTGATAGCAAATTGAAACGACCCGCCCGTTTTTTTTTATTAACAATATATAATTAAGCTTCCCATACTACTTAATTAAACCAACCAAACCACAATAAATCATTAAACCAGCAACAACCAGTATGCACAGTAGAAACATACCAACAATACAAAACCAACATATCATCAATACAATAACATTCCTAACCATTCTATCCAACAACCTAGCATAATTCTATCCAAGGTTCCAATAATGTAATCATACTTAACCATCAACACACCAACAAGACCCTAGATCATCCTCCTTCTCATCGCCATGATTCCACGTCACATACCTGCACACCACAAACAACAATTGAGATGCGTAAGTATTATCACAAATACTTAGTGAGGCAATCCTCCCATCTACTGGACTATACACACAAGCAATTGAGAAACCAATGTTTAACAAATAACAACCAAACACAAACAAACCAGGAAAAATAAGCATCAGCCACTGTAGACAAAAAATTGGTGTCGACCGACACTCCCTCAATGTCGATCGACACTCTTCTTTAGTGTCGACCGACACCGACTCCGCAGGTTGTCCTGCTCAAAGCCAAAATTTGCAGAATCGTTTCCCAAATTCTCCTAATCGTCCGAAACTTACCCAAAATTCCTGTAAACTCATGTAGACCAACAACCAACCATAAGAACACAAGAAAACAACACAAACAGCCATTAAACAAGCAAAACAAAGGATTCTCAGGCTTAGATCAGCCATGGTCATTCACTGACCTCTTTTGCAGGAAGTTTCTGACCCAAACTGACGAATCCACACCTTAGAAGGCTTCTCCTTCGTTCATAGCACAATATCTTCACTCCACAGCAACAGATCTCCCAAAACAAGCCAAGAATCTCTACAATCCCTCAAGAACACTCTTTTCTCTCTACTTTTCTCTCTAGAACGGCACAAACTCTTAAAACCCACGACCCTAGGTCGACTTTCCCTTTAAATACCTTGGTTTAGAGGTGTCACTTAAACCAAACCGCTCCAATTCGACAATTAAATCAATATGGTCGAACAAGAAATTGATGGTGCTGATCGACACTCCCTTTGTATCGATCGACATCCACTCCCCAAATCTACAATTTGGTTAGCGGATGTTACAGTTCTTATGTTCTTAATAGATGTATGATATTGCGTTTCAACAAGCTTAAGAAAAAGAGGAAATTTGACAGAAACTTCACTTTTATTATCTAAGAGGTAAACCCATGTTACACGACTATAATCGTCTACAATAGTAAGGAAATACTTATAGCCATCAGTAGATTCTACAGAAAATGGACCCCAAATATCTAAATGAACTAAATCAAAGGAGTAGAAGACCTATGACCACTAGACTCAGAAGAAAGACGCTTCTGTTTAGCCAAAGGGCAAACAGAACAAGGAGACTCAGACGACAAGGAAGAAGACAGTGACGAGATACCAGGAATGTGCTTTAACTTGTCAGAAGATGGATGTCCTAGGCGTTGATGCCAGAGAAGTCCATCTACCTTCAAGGATCCAGAAAAATGTGACTGTGATGCAGACAAGGGAAGATCGTTGTTGAATATGTATGATTGTGCATTAGATTCCTTCTACCAATCGTCAAGTTCTGAATAGACTCCTGAATATAACAATAAAAGGGAAAGAAATGAGCAGAAAATTGATTACACTTCAATAACGAACTAACAGAGATAAGATTGAACTCGAAAGATGGAACATGTAAAACATCATGCAATACTAAAGATGGTGATAAATGCACAGTGCCACAATGCGTAATATCCACTTTAGCATCATGAAAAAGTGCCAAGTCGGAACAAACATGGCTTGTGGCTCTTGTATCAATTATCCAACTACCATGAGGTATATTGGCAGAAAGAGAAGAAAGACACTGATATTGAAAGGTGAGATGATTATTTTCATAACAAAGAGAAGTAGAAGGGAAAGATTTAGGAAAGTGAAAAATACCTGAAGATGATTGTGGATCCATAATACCATGATATGTAATGGAGGAAAGCTGTGGGGAAGGAGCCGGAGGCTCTGAAGTAGTAAGATGAGCTTGATACTGCAGAATCAGAGACTGGATTTGATCATTGTTAAGTCGACTTAGATCTAAACTAACAGTATTTTTCACAGGAGAACTCGCAGGCTAAAAAGAAGAAGAAGTGACCACATTCGCCATAGTAGGAGCTTGAGGCCTCATTTAAAGAGCCTGTGAAGAAGTATACTGCTGTTGTTGTGGAGCAAAATGATTTGGTGGTCCTCTAGGCTGATTAAACTGAATAGTAGGTCTCTGAGACAAGTGAGAACCTGATGCCAAGGTTTTATAGCCAAGAGGATAATCGTGAAGCTTGAAACACTTCTAAACAACATGACTAAGCTGACCACAGTGAGTGCACAGAGGACGATTAGACGGCTTAGGCCGGAAGTAGTTTTGCATCGCAGCAAAAGCCGCATGATCATAAGATTCATCAAACAATGATTGAGGATGATGTGGAGTAACAGTAGACTGATTATCTAAAGCCTGGAAGATGACATTATCCGGCTTCGAAGGAATAGTATGTTGCCTTTCATCCTGTGTGACCATGTGAAAGGCTTCTTCAATGTTAGGCACCGGTTGAGCATCAAGATATGACGTCTAGTAGCCTCATAAGACGAATTAAGACCCATAAGGGACTTAGTAACACAACTACGCTGCTGGAGTGTCTCCCACAAAGCAGCAGCATTACACTCACATCTTCCACAAGTACAGAGAGGTAAATCAACGTAGTTCTTAAGTTCCTCCCAAAGAGTAACCAAGGCTGTATAATAGGAGCTAACATCCATAGAACCTTGCTGAATCAAACTCAATTGTTGCTTAATCTCATAAATTCGAGGAGCATTATCTTGTTTAAACAGAGACAAAATATTTTTCCAGATTCCTTCTGCAGTTGGGATAAACAATAGACTTTGTCTTATCTTCTTGTTAATAGAGTTAATAAGCCAAGTTGTAACCATATTGTAACGAGACCAAGAATCATAGTCTCGATGATTCTCAGGGGGTTTAGGGATCGTACCATCAATAAAACTGAGCTTGTTTCGCACATTGAAACTCATGCGCACAAAACGACGCCATGAGTGAAAATCAGCTCCCGTAGTCAATCTATTAGAGACGAGAGCTATTCTTGTATGATCAGAGTTATGCAAGAAAATATGGAATATTATACTGATCCATTGAAGAATCAGAAGAAGAAACACGATTTGGCGATGAAGGTGACATGAATCAAAGATCCGATGAATCAAAACCCCAAAGATAAGATCGAAAAGAGAAAAAGAAGTGAGATCGCGGAAGAACAGATCTAAAGATAAAAGACGAGAAGGTTCGCGAAGAAATCAAAAAGGATTTTGCGATTTGAGGCACTCATCGAACAATCCAAAGAGAAATATGAAGATAATAAAGCTCAAGATAAATATAATGAAGCTCAAAAAGAAGAATCAACATAGAATCGCCATTGATGAAGACGTTGGAGCTCGCAAAGCTTCAAGAATGAGAAAAAAGTTTGTTACGCTCTGATACCATATAAACACTTATCAGGGTAAGCTATTTACATTTTTTTTTTAACTTTTTTTTTATTTGATCAGGTTTTGGAATTCTTATCAGGTGTATATTCTTCTTCTATAGATAGATTTTTTCAGATTCTTGCAAAGAATTAATGTATCCAAAGTCGGATCGATTGGTCACGATCAACGCCCAAAGCCAGGCTCACCATCGTAGATCAAGTTCCTACTGTTTTCATATTCTATGATTTATTCTGTAAGATGTAAATTAGATTACGGTTTACGGACATAGGAGTGACTTGGAACGAATAGAAGTTTCAGAATATTATTGAATAGCGTATGGCATTAGATTCCCAGAAATTGTAAACTCTTTCTTTTGCATAAGCATTTGGAAATTATTGAAATTTAAAACTTCAAAAAGAAAACAAAATTGCCAAAGTAATAAGATAAATAGAGGAAATCATGGGTAGACTGCAACCATCTGACATGTAGATTCTTGTCACATTTCGTTTCTCTTTTCTGCCTCCCTCTGCTTCAATCTTTACACCTAGAGACTCCTTACATGTAACCTCTCAAAAACTTCAGTCTTTCCAACATCATCAGCTTTCTAAAGAATCCCCACAGACTTGATTTAAACCACTATCTATGCTTCCTTTAGAGAAAGAAGATCTCACAAGGCAAGGGATTCGATACGCCCCAACCTTACTGACTCTCGTAAACTTCCTGACTCTCGTAAGCAATTCTAACCTTTCTGGACCTTACTTCGTTACTGCGCTCACTTCATCAGCTGACTGAACCATCCAAATTCTGCTTTTAGAGCTGTTCAGATAAACGAAAGGACCGAAAGCTTCTAGCTTAGAAACTTAATGTCATTATGTTAGCGATTCTACCTACCGTACCCATTACACTAGAAGAAGATAGGCAAACTACCTTGACCAAGCAAAAGCAAATGAAGAAAGGAAGGGACGAAAGTGACTCGAGCAAAGCGAGAGGGATGAAATGAATAAAGGGTTATCTTGGATTCCGACTTGGAAGCTTGAATAGTGATAGATAAGACAACTCAACTAGATTTCACGTCTTTTCTTGAGAGTGCCTTTGCCGAAAATAGAATATATACTTTTACTTAGGGATAGGGAGGGGTATGCTCTTCTCTAACTTCTCCGCCCTTTCATTTGAATAGTCTCACTCGGGCAAGAGTGCATGTAGATTTTGACTTCTTCGAAAAGTGGGTTCTTTCAAGATTAGGATTTTTATGTTTTGCGACGGGGAAGGATACTAGGGCTCTTGTTCTTTGCTTTCTCGCATCACTTCACTATGTATGTGGTGTGGGCCCCGATCGTGCGTACCTAAATCGGAGCGTTTACTGATTCTGCCTTGCTCGGCAATGAGAGATTGCTGACAAGGACAAGGGCAATGCAGTCTCGTCAGATACTGGCTAGTCAATCAGTCTACCGAAATGGATAATGCTGGAATTCGCTAAGAGGTTTTGGTGGGATCCAACCTTTCGCCTATTTCTCTTAGCTAGTACAATCTTGATGCCGAGACTAGATTCTAAACTAGGGTTTGGAACTGGTAGTGTCAAAGAGGCGATTCTCAACGCATCTGAGAAGGCAAGTCAAAGACTTGTTTACTGTTTCGAGGTTTAGCAAGAGGACAGGATAGGCTAAANCTTTTCATTAGTTTCTCTTAAATCGCCATATTGATGGAGGTTACACAAAACATTTTTTATGAAGACAGTGCAGTACCATATTTTTTATTCATAAGCATCATTGTTTTGATAATTCATCCTTTTTAATTGTAAAGTACTTGTAAAAAGCCTGTAACAAAATTTAGAAAACCGATAAGTACATCAATTTGAAACAGATGAAAGGCTTTTATTTAAGTCAATCGATTATTCAAATACCTAGTAGCCATGATCCATTCTGCTTTCTCCGCTGTAATCTACAGGTTTTTGAAGACTTCTTTGAAGACTATATTCATTGTTCTCTTCTGAGGTTTCCCATCTTTGTCAACAATAAGGATCTTTAATCTTTTTTAGAAGCCACTCTAGAGATAGAAACATATAGCTGGCCATGAGAGAAACATGGTATGGGTAATAAAGACCAACATTGCCAAGTGACTGTCCCTGACTTTTGTTTATAGTCATGGACTCATGGCAAAAGGAACAGCTAACGAGAGTTCTCTTCTCCCCATCTTTAAAGGAAGCTTGGTTCAAGACTTTATCTCCAACTCTATCACCTGTGATAATAATAGCTTTCAAAACAAACTCTGCCATTTATGTAATTTGTAACCTGTTAGTATCTGTGGAAGCTTGCCATTTTTTTTGTTATTTTGGGACACGATTGAAACTGTAAATGGTTTGTAATAGTCGAGATGGCTTAAACTTTCATTATGTCTCTCGTATTTATATTAGTAGGGAATTTTTTTATGAATATACCCTAGTATTTAAGAGTTAGTCATACCAAGATTTGGTAAGTTGCTAAGATTTTGTAAATCAGAATATTTGGAAATCGTTTAGATTATTTTAACTTTCCGAGATTTTGGTGTAAATTTTCAATTACGTTTTTTTAAATTAACTGCATATATACTTTTATAGAAGATATTCTAAGATTGAATTTTCCTAATAGGAACAATATAGTTTTAATGTTATAAGGGAAGAAATAAAGTATGTGCTAATTCTGTGGGTAGATGTTCTTTGCTAGTGTGTAGTAGCTAATTACGTGGGTAGATATATTTTAATTTAATGGCATATACAAATGAATATCGTGTTACCATATTTTTTGTTTCCGATTTTTTATTTGTTAATAATCATCTAATATTTATTTGGCTACTACACTTATATAATCTGTTTGGTTCCGATTCCTCATTAATTATTTCTGTTTGGCTCCACAATTTATAGATATCTTTATTATGTTTTGAGTGGCATTTCTGTTATTGGAGAGTTCATTTTTAAATTCATATGGAATTGTAAATCTTAGAAATCAAAACACATAAATTTTGAAATAACATGTTTTATCCTTGGATTTGAATCTTTCTATTTTACACTTTTAAATCCATTCAAATCCATTTAAAACATAATGTGGATTTTGAAATCCAAAAACAAATCATTAAATGAATAACATGGGATTTTAACAAGTATTTGTAAATCATAGAACCAATAACACATCATTTTGGTAAGTATTTTAAAATCAATGATTGAATAACACATAATTTTTGTCTGGATTTCTAAATCCACTAAAATCATAGAATCAATAACCCCCTCTTAAACTCTGTTTTTTTATTAAAAATGCTTCCCTTTTAATAGTATAGATAGAAACTAATTCTATAAATACACATAATATTTAATTGTATGTTATAATTCCTATAATATAAAATAATAAACTCAAACAAAATACTTTCTACACTAACTAATATATATATATATATATATATATTTTAATGTTGTACATTTTATAAAATACAAATTAAATATCAGTTATTAATTTAGTTAATCTACAAAACAAATAACATTTTATTTTTATTAAAAAATAGTCTCGCAGTACACAAAAATAGTCTCGCAGTACACCACAGGTTAATATTTAGTATATGTTAATACTGGTGGTATGTATGAATCAATTGTACCAATAATTCAAATCTGATTTAACCTTTTACAAACTAAATGTACCATTCAAAACCATTTTGTAAGAAAAGAATTGGAAAACTAAATTCATTCCAACGCTACATTATTGTACGAGTATATGAATAATTTGCCAATAGAACACATGAGTTTATTGTCATTGTATAAACATGAAAATTCAATCGACATAAAAATAAAAGGAAACAAAGCAATCAATGAAATAGGAAAGAAATCAAAGAAACCACCAATAGCAAAAGTGACCAAACAAAGCATGTCACAGTATATTCAGTATCCCCCATTAACAAGAGATGATTATTTCCTCTACTTTTTTCTTTTTTTCCTTCTCTAGTCCTAAAGCTTCAAATATTGTTACGCTGTGAAATCAGCCGTACGTTATGCAATTCATATTTTCACTAGAGATAAGAGCAACGATCCTTTATTCTTTGATCCTAGAAGGCTCTCCGACTGTGTTCTCCATTCGAGAATACCATTCGCCAATGCGTGTGTTGTCCACCATATCCTTACCCGATCGAAGGTATCTTATTGGCCTCAGAACACCAAATACAGCGAGATCAGCCAAGTTCGGTTTTGACCCACCTGCTAATCATAAACTACAATCATGGACCACTTAAGAAAGTGAAGACTAAATTTAGTATTATATCGGAAGTTGTACATACCGAGGTATGGACGCTCTTTCAAGGCATCGACCCATGTCTCAGCAGCATCATAAAGAGCAGCACGTTCATCAGTAATGTTATATTTCTTCTTCAGTTTCTTTGACACAAAGTACATCGCCGTTGCTCCTGCATACTTTGCCACTAATCTTTCAGTGAAACTGAAATTTCCTGCACAGGGCACAACATTACAACTTAGACAAGAAGTACCTTCCTCCAAAAGCTTTCGGCAGTTGCAAATGACGAATAAATGTTCCCAAAACTGGAATCCCAGACGAGCATAAAAAAAAAAAAAAAAAACAAAA